>NC_053026.1:188397533-188697533 GCF_003073215.2 Triticum urartu | reverse complement strand
TATAGGTTTATAGGTTTATTTTAGTTTAGTTTTAGGTTTAGATTTTTTTTTCCTTTTTCTGTTTTTTTAGTTTTAGGTTTAGGTTTAGTTTAGTTTTAGGAAAGAAGAAGAAGAGAAAAAGAGGAGGAGGAGAAGAAGAAGAGGAGGAGGAGAAGAAAAAAGAAGAAGAAGAGAAGAAGAAGAAAAAAGAGGAGAGGAGGAGAAGAAGAAGAGGAAAAAGGAAAGGAGGAAAGGAAGAAAGAAGAAGAAGAAGAAGGAAAAAAGGAAGAAGAAGAAGAGAAGAAGAAGAAAAGGAAAAAAACCCGACCCGACACGGTACCCAGACCCCGACACGACCCCGACCCCCGACCCGACCCCGACACCCCGACCCCGACCCCGACCCCGACCCCACCCCGACCCCGACCCACACCCCGACCCCGACCGCCGACACCCCGACCCCGACACCCCGACCCCGACCCTGACCCCTCGAGCCTGACCCGACACCCTGACCCCGAGCCTGACACGACACCCTGACCCCGACACCACACCCCGACCCCGAAACAACACCCCGACACCGACACAACACTACCCCGACATCGACACGACACCCCGACCCCCCGACCCCGAAACAGCACCCCGACCCCAACACGGCACCCCGACACCGACAGGACACCCCGACCCCCGACACCTCCCGAAAAGGTGTTCTTTGGCCTTCCAGAGGCCGACGGGGTCATATATTTGTGAATTATTAGTTAGGTCATATATTTTTAGATTTTGTTATGAAAAACATCATATATAATTGTGTTGATCGTGTAGATTTAAATGTGCAGTTGTTTCATCGCTGCGAGGTTTGGTGTTCGACGACCTCGCCGTGCGTTTGACGAGCTCTGCCCCTTCGTTCGTGGGTGAGCACAAATGACAAGTCCTCCTCCCCCATTAATTATTTGATCTATTCCGATGAAACTTGATAGCTAGCTATATATGTGTCTTGAATCATCAGTATGCGTAACCAATATGTGTCTCCCGTTCGAAAGCGTCATAGTTATAAATATGCATGCATTTGCATATTTATAACCTTGATTCTTTCGAATTGTCCAACGCTATCCATGGACAGCCCGAGTATGTGTAGATTGGGTTCGTTTTCCCATATGCTTTGCTCCGGATCTGACGCATAAATTTCGTCAGTGCCTCCCCTGTTGTTCTCCGGGTACACATCCTCTCTGTTTATTGCAGAGACGTGTATCAGGAGAACAGCGGGGAGGTGCTGCCGAAATTTTGCGTCGGATCCGGAGCATAGCATGGGAAAATGAACCCAATCTACACATACACGGGTGGGATTAGGACCTATCATTACCTATTAGAGTGTAGGTTGCATGGACGTAATAAAATTGACAAAGTAGATCAACTGATGAATATATACATGGTGAATTACATATATAATTTTTGTGTGTCCAGTAGCTCTGAAAGTCAAGATGAGTGACCGTGCGTGGATGTATACCGGTCACTAGTCAGAACAAATGGAGCGCTGAATGGTTCACAAAAACCAAGGGGTTTGTGCAAGCCGCATTTGCAAATGGCCAAAAGAAAACTTGGTGCCCCTGTTTCCGGTGCGGCAATTGGGAAAAGTAGACAGAGGCTGAAATGGGCAAACACCTGCAGAAGAGTGGTTTTATGCCCGATTATATGGTGTGGACATTTCATGGTGAGTTTGCCCAACGTGACCGAGCTGAGGTGGATCGTCGTCGCACCGACGAGCATGGTACTGGATGGAAAACATGGTGCAAGACTATGATGATGCTCGGGATTCGGACGAGGAGATGGAGGAATCTGCAAAGGCCTTCAATGAAATGTTGGAGTCTTCAAAACGTCCGCTCCACGAGCACACTAAGCTTTGTCAGTTGGATGCCATCTCACAAGTAATGGCTCTGAAGGCTCAGTTCAACTTGGGCAGAGAATGCTATGACACAATTATGACAGTATTTGGACGCTTTCTACCCAAAGGCCATGTAATGCCTGCAAACCTGTACCAGTCGGACAAAATCCTCCGTGCACTGAAGATGCCCTATGAGAAGATACATGCCTGTGAGAAAGGATGTGCCTTATTTAGGCTTGACTATGCGGACTTGAACTATTGTCCCATTTGCAAGTCTTCCAGGTATATTGTGGTAGACAACGGTATGGGTGAGAAGACACAGACCAAAATCCCCGTTAGTGTTCTTCGGTATATGCCAATCGTACCAAGACTTCAACGTCTTTTCATGGTCGAAGAGACGGCCAAACAGATGACATGGCACAAAACAGGCAAAAGAACCGAACTAGATGCAGATGGGAATCTGATGATGGTACACACATCGGATGGTGTTGCGTGGAAAAAGTTTGATGAATTACATGCTGACAAAGCAGCAGATCTGAGGCATCCTCGAGTCGGCATCAGCACGGATGGGTTCAGTGTGTTTGGTATGATGGCAACCCAATACAGTTGTTGGCCCGTATTTGTCTTTCCACTCAAGCTCCCCCCCGGACAGACTATGCAAAGAAAGAACATTTTCCTGACGTTGATAATTCCAGGACCCAACTATCCGGGGAAAAATATGAATGTGTACATGCAGCCGCTTAAGGACGAATTGCAAGAAGCCTGGGATAATGGGTTCAAGACATACGACGCCTTTATCAAACGGAACTTCATAATGCGTGTCTGGTACATGTACTCGACGCATGACTTGCCGGCGTATGCGCTATTCGTTGGCTGGTGTGTGCATGGAAGGTTCCCGTGCCCCACATGCAAGGGAGCTCTTGAGTTTCGTTGGCTTCAGGCCGGTCGCATGTTTTCTTGCTTTGACATGCATAGACAGTTCCTGGATCCTCGCCATAAGTTCAGGAAAGACAAGAAGAACTTCATCAGGGGTAGAGTTGTCAAAAACTCTGCACCACCTGCATTGACAGGCCAACAGACCCTGGATCAGTTAAACGCTCTCGAGCCAGATCCACAACGTCCAGGGTACTTCAAGGGGTATAATACTAAGCACGCGTGGACTCACAAAACATGCTTATCGGATCTCCCTTACTTCAAAGACCTCCTTTGCCCACACAACATCGACGTGATGCACACTGAGAAGAATATCGCCGAGGCACTTTTTGGTACATTGTTCGGCATAGATGGGAAGTCAAAGGATAATACTAAGGCTAGAGTCGATCTGGAGGCGCTATGTGATAGGCCGTTACAAAACATGAAAGAACCGAAAGGAAAGCAGAACTGGACGAAGCCAAAGGCATGGTTCAATCTTGGAAGGCCAGCTATGAGGGAAATTCTCTTGTGGGTGCAACAGCAGTTGATGTTCCCTGATGGGTATGCAGCGAATCTAAAGAGGGGAGCGAATCTTGATAAACTGAAGATATTTGGTCTCAAGAGTCATGATTGGCACATATGGATTGAGCGGGTAGTGCCGGTGATGTTGCGTGGCTTCATCCCTGAGGATGAATGGCTAGTACTGGCAGAACTCAGCTATTTCTTCCGTGTTCTTTGTGCGAAAGAACTATCGCCTGGCGTGCTAGAAGAAATGGAAGAGTTGGCGCCAGAGTTGATCTGCAAGTTAGAGAAGATCTTTCCACCGGGCTTCTTTAATCCAATGCAGCATTTGATTTTGCATCTCCCGACCGAGGCAAGATTGGGGGGGCCCGTGCAAAATCGTTGGTGCTACCCAACTGAGAGGATGCAGAAGACGCTTCGAGAAAAATGTAAAAATAAACGTAGAATTGAAGCATCGATGGCTGAGGCATTCATCACAGAGGAGGCGGAAAACTTCGTAACAGCGCACTACGAAGCCAAAAATCGTCATTTGCATAATCCGAAGCCTCGGTACAATGCTGACGAGCCTAAAAAGGGTGGATCCAACCTCAGCCTATTCAAAGGGAATCTTGCACCAGCTAGTGTTTCACATCCAGTATCTTTGGATAACGAAGAATGGCGGACCATTTCGTTGTATATCTTCAACAACCTGATAGAAGTGCGGCCGTACATCGAGTAAGTTCTCGGTACATTGTTTCGCAACTTCTATTTCCTTTGAACTGCTCTTATTCCTGGATATGTCATACAGTCGATACGTCACCATATTCTCGTATGGAGCGGAGATCCAAAAGGATTCCGTCAAAGAGTAAGAGCTTCTCGCAAAGCAAGGAGGCGGCTATCCCGGTTTCATCTCTTGGTTCAAACAAACGGTAATTTCTATTAGACAATTTCATTTCATTCGCTAATTTGTGCATAATGCAACAATCCTTTCATATTAAACTTGTAGGCTAATTCAGAGTCTATGGACGCCGAATTGAGACAAGTCGCTAATGGTTTTGACTATAAGGTCCGTTCATTTGACAAGTACGACATCAACGGGTATCACTTTCGTACCTATGGCAAAGAGCTATCTATGGCCGACCGAAAGTCTACAAATTGTTGTGTATCTGCTATCGGCGAAGGAGGTACCGAGTATTATGGGAGAGTTGAAGCAATTTATGAACTTCTGTTCTATGGTGAAAACCCACCGAATGTCGTAGTCTTCAAATGTTATTGGTTTCAGCCGAAGGAGACTAGAAGGACTCATGAACATATAGGGCTAGTTGAAATCAACCAAAGCACCCATTTAGATGTTCCTGATGTCTATATTACGGCTCAACAGGCGACCCAAGTATTCTGTCTACAGTGGGCCTGCCAAACTAATCCAAATCTGAAAGGTTGGGATGTCGTTTATGAAGTGCCGCCACGTGCTAGACTTTCTCCCCCAAAGGAAGAGGATTATGAACCTCACATTAACCCAGACACATATGAAGGAGAATTCTTCCAAGAGACACGTCTTTCCAAAAAGCGTTTCAAGAACCGCTATACTTCACCCCAAAACATTGAAGTAGACAACGACAATGAATCTGACATCACCCCAGAGGAGGAACAAGAAGAGCCAGAACAAGAAGAGGTTACTTCTGCGGATGACCTGTCAATGCTTGACCGATTACGTCAAGGTGGCCTTGCACATGTTGATGCCAATGAACCCTATGAGCCCATCATTGATTATAGTGATGATGATGATTATGCATTTATTGATGATACTGATCGAGATTATTAGTAGTGTCAGGTATTCAATTTTTTTATGTTGTACTTGATGATGATACACTTAAGTGATATACATATTATTATTCATGTCGGTACTTTTTTTATGTTGTACTAATTTCGTTTATTCTTTGTCATGGCAGGTGTTGAAAGATGGTGGGCGCTGGTCGGGAGCGCGCTGAGGCCCCTTCTTTGTCGGCGCGTGGTGCGAGGTCTTCCATTCCACACGCACCTCTCCGCCGAGCATTGCTGGACAGTATGGCGACACCGCCGGGCCCTTCTTCGTCGACCGCGGTGCCCAGCAGGGGACGAGGTAAGAAGAAGAGAGGAGGTGGAGCACGTGGTCGCGGGAGAGGAGGTAGGGTGACTCTTACGGCGCCTTCCTCGCCGCCGCCCCCAGCTGTTTCACCCGAGCACGTGACTGCTAGGGTGGACTCGTCTGAGGAGGAGGCTGCACGGACTCCGGTCCATGAGCCTTCGGTCCACGGGTCTTCGGCCCACGAGCCTCGGGTCGACGGGCCTTCGACCCACGAGACTTGGGCCCACGAGACCCCGGAGGAGCTCACGTCTGGATGGGGTACCTGGTCGGGTCAGCCTGAGGAGCCGAGTGGCCACGCTGATGATGGCGGGGAGCCGAGTGGCCATGCTGATGATGGCGGGGAGCCGACTGATGAGGAGGGAGAGGAGGGGGGCAACGTCTACCAGCGTGGTGCTACACGGCTCCCGTCCATGCCGGCGACCCGCGAGCAGAGGTGGTTGATTTTCCCTGATGGGGAGAGGTAAGTGCATTTAATCTTTTTGTACCTTCTGCATTCACGTTTCTTCAAATAACTGATGTGTTGGCCTTGTCATGCTGCAGGGGTTGGGACCACCATGAAAGTGTCCGCCGGCCCAACTCCGTCCTTGGAGTTCTGATTCGGCAAAACTTCCCGGGGTTTGTCACGTTGCCTGGTGAGGGTCGGCTTCCAGAGGTTGGATTGACTTGGGAGCACTACTTGGCTGCCCCGGCCCCGCCGGGTGAGATTATCGACGGTGTCTTGTGCAAGACAAGGGCAGACGTCGTGATCAGAAAGTTCTGGGTAATTTCTCCTTTACACAATTAAAAATCTTCAACTAGCTAGTTATTAATTGTACTAATCAATATTGTCTCATTTGATTGCAGACATTCTACAGGTGTGAGGAGGGATACGAGGAGGAGGCGGATCATGTTATCCACAAGGAGTGCAAGCGCCTACTTCAGAACTTACGGCATGAGGTTCGGGTGTAGGCTATTCGAGACTACTACGCCGGGCGTGGTATCAAGAAGCCCAAGCAGGAGTGCCGCGATAAGTTCTTGAGTAAGGAGAAGTACATGAAGGTAATTCTTAAGGCCTTGTACTTACTTCCTTCATTTAGTAATTCATAGCCGTAGCGCTCAAGTTTCTATTTGCTAACTTAGGCCCCTCCGAGATGGTGTGCGGATCGGATGGATTGTTGGGAGGTGTTGGTTAATGCGTGGTGCTCAAAAGAATGGCTGGCCACCCACAAAGAGGCCAAGGACAAACGTGCCCAAATGGAAGGTGTGCCACACCACCAAGGCAGCTCCAACTTATTTCAGTACGGGCGGAACTGGGTATGTGGTTTGCTTCATGATTCATGCAATTCATTCATCATGCTAGCTTTAGCCCTTTAATTACTAATTTACTTTGTTTCTCTCTTTCAGGCACGCTACAATAAGGCGGATAAGGTGCCCAGAGGTGTACGACCTGTATGCCATGGCCCACACTGGCCCTTACAAGAAAGTCAAGGCATTCTCTGCGTCTGACCTCGATGATCCAAAGAACTTCACCAACATCTCCGCCCACGACAAGCTCGTGCAATATAGAGATCAGGGGAAGGCGAGGAAAGGGGAGGACTTTAACCCGAGCCAGGGTCCCATTGATACAGAGCTGCTGATGATATCTGGTGGCGGGAGGTCCCATGGCTCCATAGCCATGGGAGATGGACTTATCCGTTGTCCTAGCACTCTCCCGGAGATCAAGGCGCGCCAGTCGAGCTCCGCTCCTGAGATAAGGCCTCGTGAACGGCCAGTCCAACTCGCCTTCAAGGTTAGTTATACGTACTCAGCTATCTTTCTCCATTACATTGTGTGCGCTTCCATCAATGATTACAAATGGTCATGTGAGTGGTGTTGCAGGCTGCTATACAGAGTGAGAGAGATAGAACGGAGAAACTTCTGGCGGAGGCGGCGGAGAGGCAGCGGGAGTTGGAGGAGAGGACGACAAAGATGTTGGAGGAGGAGAGGGCACGGAATGACATGCAGGCAAGGGCCATGTACGAGCTCCTTGTGGTAAGTTTCTTCTGCAGATTACTTGCTAGTCTTAACATTTGAGTCTCATTACTAACTAGTATGACTCTGTTGTGAAAACCAAATGTGCAGTCTGTGTGCGAGAAGTCCGGTCAGACCGCTCCGCCGATGCCAGTGATTGCTCCTGGGAGCACGGTGAGTTTAATTTGAATGGACATTACTTGCTAGTCTTAACATTTGAGTGTCATAATGCTAACGAGACATTGGAAATGATCTTTGGTGCAGCTTAACTCCAGAAACGCATCGCACGATCCTTCTCCAGCTACCGGCGCGAGCCAGCCCGCTCCTTCTCCAGCTACCGGCGCGAGCCAGCCCGCTCCTACACCTCCGTGATCACGGTAAGTTTCTCTAGTGTTTTGCTTAACAAATGCATAAAGACCTAGACTTAGCTTTATTTCCTCCAATATGCTTACCATAATGACCTAGAGTTAGCTTCTTTTCCTCCAAAATGACTTAATAAGCTTACTGACCTCATAAACCATCCATTCTACCTAAGTTAGCTCTAAAATGACTCATTTTACCTTAGTTAGCTTACAAGTGATCCAATTTATCCAAGTTAGCTCTAAAATGACCCATTTTACGTAGATTAGCTCCTAAATGATCCATTTTACCTACGTTAGCTTTAAAATGACCCATTTCACCTAGGTTAGCTCCAAAATGACCCATTTCACCTAGGTTAGCTCCAAAATGACCCATATAGTTAGCTCAAAAACGATCTTTACCTTAGTTAGCTCAAAAACATGGCATTTCACCTTAGTTAGCTCATAAAAGACCCATTTCAACTAAGTTAGCTCCAAAATGATCAATTTCACCTAGGTTAGCTCATAAACGACCCATTTCACCTAGGTTACCTCATAAACGACCCATTTGACCTAGGTTAGCTCATAAATGACCCATTTCACCTAGGTTAGCTCATAAACAACCTATTTCACCTAGGTTAGCTCATAAACGACCCATTTCACCTAGGTTTAGCTCATAAACGACCATTTCACCTAACTTAGCTCATAAACGACCCATTTCACCTAGGTTTGCTCATAAACGACCCATTTCACCTAGGTTTGCTCATAAACGACCCATTTCACCTAACTTAGCTCCAAAATGATCCATTTCACCTAGGATAGCTCATAAACTACCCATTTCACCTAGGTTAGCTCATAAACGATACATTTCACCTAAGTTAGCTAATATATGGCATATACTTCTTCTTCTAGTCTTCTTCTTCTATTCTTCTTCTTCTATTCTTTTTCTTCTAGTCTAATTCTTCTTCTAGTCTTCTTTTTCTAACTTTCTTATTTGTCATTTTGCAGGTTTCATTCACTTCACGGAAGCCAGCTTCCTATGATGGATTGCTTGCTTTTTCCTGTTTTTTCCTTTGATGCACTTCTTGTATTCTGCTCGCTTGCTATGATGAAACTTTGCATATTGTAATATGTATGGATCGATGGAACTATGTGCAACCTACTATGTATGTATGGATGGATATATATGTGCTGGATATTTATTATGTTGGATATATATGTGCTGGATATTTATGTGATGGATATATATGTGCTGTGAAATATTTGTTGTGATAATTGTTGGATATAAGAAAAACAGAACAAAAAAGAGGCAGTGCAGGCTCTTTGCCGTCCGCGGCTGCGGCAGACGGCAAAGGGGGCACGTGGCGCCCACCTGTGCTTCCTGGGGATGGACCATTTGGCCAATTTGCCTACCGTGGCGGACGGCAAAGCCAAGCTGATGGCAAAGACTTTGCCTTTGCCGTCCGCCGGGCGGACGGCAAAAAAGAGCGGGCACTGACGTATAGCTGACGTCGTCTGGCGGACGGCAAAGAGGCGCTCAAATTTGCCGTCCGCTGGCGGACGGCAAAGGCCGCCGTTAGCCGCCTAACGGAGTGACGCTGGCGGACGTGCAACATTTTGCCGTCCCCCCTCTTTGCCGTCAGCCGCTGTAGGCAAAGGGCTCTTTGCCGTCCGCCATAAAAAGCCGATGGCAAAGGACCTGTTTGCCGACCCTATCTTTGCCGTCACTGTTTGCCATCCACCGCGGACGGCAAAGTGCTTTGTCGTCAGCCGTCCCTGCCTTTGCCGTCCGCCATGGCAGACGGCAAAGTACTGGATTCCTGTAGTGAATGCTACCTATATGAGTCCAGTGATGATGAATCTGGTGATGAATTTGGACCCAGCTATGTCAAACTTGCTTCCCTTGCTACTAAACAACAAAGAGCTTTGGAAAAAGCTCACCATATGCTAAACAAGAGCGATGATATGTTGGGTGAGGAAATGGATCAGTCAAAAGCTTTGGCTGAAAGTCTTCAGAGACTTCATACTAAGTATGACACCCTTCAAGATCAACATAACACTCTCTTATCGGATCATGAGAAGCTTTCTTATGAATTTCTTCAAAGAAAGCAAGACCTTGATAAGCTAAGAGTGAGTTATGAAGATCTTCAGAAGGAGCGCGATTCATTACTTGCTCAACAAATCAGCGCATCTCAGGAAGAATTTGTTCCTCCATGCTTGAAGTGCATTGAACGTGAATCTGCTAATTCTTCACCTGAATGTTCAAATGCTGCTAATGTTTCAAATTCTTCACATGCCTCTGCTATCACTAATTCCTCATCTAAGGACATTGCTAGTATCACTGACGATGCAGGGCTGAAGGAATTGTACACGACAGGCATGTACAAAAGCCTCAAAGGGCATCAGGCTCTTTGTGATGTGCTTAAAAAGCAGATCCTCAACAGGAACCCTAGGAAAGAGGGTATCGCCTTTAAGAGGAAACTCAATGGTGATGGTACATATTGGAAGCCTGAGCAGTACCCCAAAACTACATGGGTTGCTGCAAAGGGACCTCCAATTGATCCATCTAACTTATCTGGATTTGCATGTGAATCTCCTCATTCTGATGATGAGTCAATTGACTCCAACTATAAGCTATTCAAGAATCAGAATGGTGAAGTATTTGCTAGATATGTTGGCACTAACTGCAGGAACGACTCCCCTATGAAGAAAATCTGGGTTCCCAAAGATGTCTTGAAAATCTTCAGGTGAATGTCATCATGACACCACCTGTGAAGAATAGGAACCCCAGATCAAATTCCTCATACGGACCAAATTCCTCATATGGATCAAAGTCCTCATATGAATATCATCGTGCTAACCCGTCTGTTTCGCAGGGAAGATCTAAGGATTATGGATATATGCATTATTCTTCAAATCATTATGTCCATAAGTCCTCGAAGAATTTCTCTGCATACTCTTATGCTTACTCTAACCCCTCTTATGTGAAACGAAATGGACTGGCTTCTATGCCATCCTTCTCGTATGGAGCTCGCAGAATGATGAACTCTTTGCCACCCCTTCAGATGTGGGTGGTGAAGAAAAAGAACTAATCTCTTCTGCAGGGTCAGGTCTCCAGACGCACATAATCGTCTGAAGATTTTGCTGGAGACCTGAGCATGCCTGAAAGGACGCAGGCTAACCATGAAGAAATGAACTTTCATTTCTCACGTCCTCATATTGCGTTATTAGTTCTTTTACTTGATGAAATTGATCTGATGAATTGATGTCATATTCTTCACTGATGAAGTATATGAGTTTGTAAGCTGCACTAATTCATCTGCAGGATGATCAACCCAAAGCCACTGAGTGGGTCCTCGATAGTGGATGTACAAACCACATGACTGGTGACAAGAATATATTGATGGATACTCCATTATCTCCGTCGCATCTGAAGCATATCATCTTTGCTGACAAAGGCAAAAGTCAGGTATTGGGTCTAGGTAAGGTTGCGATTACAAAGGATTGACACATGGACAAAGTCATGCTTGTTGAGTCCTTAGGATACAACCTTATGTCTGTCTCAATGCTTTGTGATCTTGATATGGTTGTTGTCTTTGGCAAGTACCGTTGTGTTGTGGTTATGGAAGCTGACAATTCCAAAGTCTCTGAAGGCTTTAGGAGAGGAGACCTGTATATTGTTGATTTCTCTACAGGACCACAACTAGCCGTGTGCTTACTTGCAAAAGCTTCAGAAGGCTGGCTCTGGCATCGACGACTTGGTCATGCAGGCATGAGGAATTTGCACACGCTTGCGAAGAAAAAGCATGTCATTGGCATCGAGAATGTCAAATTCCTCAAGGATCACCTATGCGGAGCCTGTGAAGCTGGGAAGATGACCAAGGCCAAGCATCCAGCGAAAACTATCATGACCACCACTCGCCCATTTGAATTGCTTCACATGGATCTCTTTGGTCCTAATCATTATTCTGCTATCTCAAATGAAGCATCTCAATATGGCTTCGTTATTGTTGATGATTATTCTCGTTACACATGGGTACACCTTGTTACTTACAAACATGAAGTGCAGGAAGTCTTCAAACGATTTTCCTCGAGGGCTTCAACCAACTTTGGTGTGAAGATCAAGCACATCAGAAGTGACGATGGCACTGAGTTCAAGAATTCTGGTCTCGATGACTATCTTGATGAACTTGGTATCACTCATGAGTTATCTGCTCCTTACACTCCTCAGCAGAATGGCATCGTGGAGCGCAAGAACAGGACTCTTGCTGAGATGGCTCGCACTATGCTTGATGAATACAAAACACCTCGTCGTTTCTGGACTGAGGCCATTGATACTGCGTGCCACATCATCAACAGAGTATATCTTCACAAATTCTTCAAAAGGACTGCCTATGAACTCCTCACTGATAAGAAACCCAATGTAAGTTATTTCAAAGTCTTCGGTGCTAAATGTTAGATTAGAGATCCTCATCACAACTCAAAATTTGCACCGAAAGCACATGAAGGTTTTATGCTTGGTTACGGAAAGGACTCGCACACCTACAGAGTCTTCAACAATGTTCTTCACAAAGTTGTTGAAACTGTAGATGTGCGGTTCGATGAAACTAATGGCTCGCATAAAGAGCACCTACCTACTGTGGTAGATGAACCAACACCTGAGGAAACTATCAAGTTTAAGGCTACTGAGGATGTCATTCCCACTGAAGAATCTGCTGAAGAATTCATTCCAGAACATGAAGAACGTCGAGCTAATGCATCTGAAGAAAATGCTGAAGAAAATGGTGCTGAAGAAAACGCTGATCAAATTCTTCAATGACAACCAGCTCATCCTCTCATTGCAAAAGAAGTGCAAATTGAAAAGATCATCAATGACATCAAAGCGCCAGGTCCTCTCACACGCTCAAAAGCTTCACATTTGTCTAACTTTTGTGGGCAGTATGCTTTTGTCTCTATTACAGAGCCCACTAAGGTAGATGAAGCATTTTTGGAGCCTGAGTGGATTCAGACCATGCAAGAAGAATTACATCAGTTCGAGCTCAACAATGTCTGGGAACTGGTCAAACGTCCAGATCCTCACAAGCACAATATCATCGGCACAAAGTGGATCTACCGCAACAAGCAAGATGAAAATGGCCTTGTGGTGAGGAATAAGGCACGGCTTGTAGCTCAAGGCTACACACAGGTTGAAGGAATTGATTTCGATGAAACTTTTGCACCTGTTGCTAGACTTGAGGCTATTCGCATATTACTTGCTTATGCTAACCATCATGATATCACTCTATATCAAATGGATGTGAAAAGTGCATTCCTCAATGGTAAGCTTGAGGAAGAAGTATATGTTGCTCAACCCCCAGGTTTTGAAGATCCAAAGAATCCTGACAAAGTCTTCAGACTCAACAAGGCCCTCTATGGCCTCAAGCAGGCCCCACGGGCTTGGTATGATACTTTGAAGGAACTCTTCATGAAGAAAGGCTTCAAACCCGGTTCACTCGACCCTACTCTTTTCACTAAATCTTATGATGGTGAATTGTTTGTGTGCCAAGTATATGTTGATGATATTATCTTTGGCTGTACTGACCAATGTTATAGTGATGAATTTGCCTATATGATGAGTGAAGAAATCAAATGTCTAGTATGGGAGAGTTGAAATTCTTCTTAGGTCTTCAAATTCGTCAACAACACAATGGCATATTCATATCTCAGGAGAAATACCTCAAGGATGTACTGAGGAAATTCGGCATGCAAGATTGCAAAGGCGTCAAAATTCCTATGCCCACAAATGGCCATCTGTGCACTGATGAAAATGGTATTGACTTCGATCATAAGGTATACCGCTCCATGATAGGTTCCTTATTATACTTATGTGCATCTAGGCCAGATATAATGCTTAGTGTTTGCATGTGTGCCCGATTTCAAGCTGCACCGAAGGAATCACACCATAAGGCTGTGAAGCATATTCTTTGATATCTAGGTCACACACCAACACTTGGATTATGGTACCCCAAGGGCTCGGCTTTGATCTTGTTAGATATTCTGACTCTGACTATGCTGGTGATCGTGTGGACCGCAAGTCAACATCTGGTACATGTCATTTCCTCGGACGATCTTTGGTCTATTGGTCCTCGAAGAAACAGAACTGCGTATCACTATCTACTGCTGAAGCTGAGTACATTTCCGCTGGTTCTTGCTGTGCCCAATTGCTATGGATGAAGCAAACTCTCAAGGACTACGGCGTCAACATGAAGAATGTACCTCTCTTCTGTGACAATTAGAGTGCCATCAAGATTGCTCACAACCCAGTTCAGCACTCGAAGACAAAGCACATTCAGATTCATCATCATTTTCTTCATGATCATGTGTTGAAGGGCGACATTTCTATTGAGCATGCGAAGACTGAAGAACAACTAGCCGATATCTTCACAAAGCCCTTGGATGAGAAGAGATTTAGCAAGTTGCGGTGTGAAATATCCTAGAATCTTCGAATGTTCTATGAAAAGGACACTCATCCTAACACTTATGCAAAATTGATGACTTAGATGTGCAACACATGAAGAAACGTTTTACTTCAATCAATGAAGAGTAAAACTCTTAGTGTGAAGAAATTAACGAAGAATTTGATTCTCAGAACCCTACGATAATTGTACGCGGTGTCTGAAATCATCATTCTTATACGGTGGGTCACGCCACCACCAAAAGTTGAAATTCCTCAAATTATTCATATTCTTCAACTTTGCATAGTCTTCACCGGTTCCGTCGTTTTTCTTCATTGGCTATATATATATATATACATAAACACTATTCTGATCACGGGATCAGAATAATATTCTGATCACAACATGAACTTCCCGAGTAACGCGCCTGACCTTCCCCGAGTACTAGGTTGAACTTCAGCTAAAAGGTGTCCAAATGGGGCTTGCGATATACCGTTGGATAGCTATGGACATCAGTATCATGACCCAAGTTAAAATTTTGGCAAAATGTAAGCGGTTTAAGAGCAGTTTTGAAAACCATTTTTTCTTCATACAAAAAACGTGAATCGTATTTTTGATCGCATTTTTAAACCGTTTATCGGAATGAGGCAAATAATATGGCGTTGGAAAGCTGCTGCAAAACCGCTCCTTCCACATGTTGAAAATTTTCTCTAATTCCCTACGGTTAAAGAGTAATTCGGAAAATCGTAAAATTTCGTAAACCGAACACCCGAGTTTGTATTTTTGACACCATTTCTAAACGGCTAATCCAATTGAGCCAAATAATATGGCGTTGGAAAGCTTATGAAAATGCGCTACTTTTTTATGTTAAAAGTTTTTTCTAATTTTGAATGGTTTAAAAGTAATTTAGAAAATGGTACAAGTTCCACCGAGTTCGTATTTTTGAGCTAATTTTTTAACCATACGTCCAAATGCAGCAAATGATATGGCGTTGGAAATCTTGAAAAAATGCGAAACTTTTTTGTATATATTGTTTCTCCTAATTCACCACGGTTTTATGTTAGTTTTGAAAATGGTTAAAAACGTATTTTTGCCGTAATTTCTACAAACTTTATCGGAATGGGGCAAATAATATACTGCTGAAAAGCTACGGAAAATGCGAAACTTTTTCGTGTTGATGGTTTTCTCTGATTCCTAGCCGTTTTCAAGTAATTTCGAAAATGGCGGGATCATGCGTTCTGCCTTTATCACGAAACAGATTCTTGAAAAATGCACCGTGTGAAGAACCTGGACTTCTCGGCGCGTGTACCTGAACTTCACTCTGTTTTTCACGTGATTTTTTTGCTCGTAGGTCTCCATCCACTGCTCGTAGCTCTCCATCCACTCACCGGAATTGAGCAAGTGATATACCGGTGGAAAGCTGCTGTAAGCACTTAACTTTCCCGTGTTGATCGTTTTTTCATACTCGCGACGATTTTAAAAGTTTTTCGTCTAAAATTCATTCAGTGTATTAGGTGAACTTCCTGCTGTTTTCAGTTGAACTTCTGTGACGTATTTTCGTTTGTAATTTTCTCATCCATTCGTCAGTGTTACGCAAATGTTATTTTCTTTTGTACAAATCTCTCTCACAATAATTTTTTTGACTTTCTTCAACGAAGGACTTGAACTTATAACAACAAAACTTTTTGCCTTTTCTTTTTTGTTCTTTTTTTAATACAAAATGCACGCCGTGTATTACATGAACTTCTAGCAGTTATCAACCTGAAATTCTCTCGGTTACATGAAAATATTTGAGTTTTTTATGAATTTTTAATCTTATTTTTTCTTAATTTTTTTATGAATTTTGAAGCGCTCTATTTTTAATAGTTGAACTTCTTGTTATCTTATTTTTGAACTTCTTGTTTCCATTCTTTAATAATGAGGAAAATCTGAGTTTTCTATAATCATCGAACTTCTCCATCTTTTTAATATGGACTTCCTGGTTTTATTTCTTAATCTTTTTTTATGAAATTTTGAAGCGCTCTATTTTTTTAAAGTTGGACTTCTTGTTAATTTATTTTTGAACTTCTAGTTATTTTATTTTTGAACTTCTTGTTTCCATTCTTTAATAACGAGGGAAATATGAGATTTTTCTATAATCATCGAACTTCTCCGTCTTTTTAATATGGACTTCCTGTTTTTTTTCTTAATCTTTTTTATGAAATTTTGAAGCGCTCTATTTTTTAAAGTTGAAATTCTTGTTATTTTATTTTTGAACTTCTTGTTTCCATTCTTTACTAACGAGGAAAATCTGAGTTTCCTATAATCATTGAACTTCTCCATCTTTTTAATATGGACTTCCTAGTTTTATTTATTTTAGTAATGGAAAAAATCCTACTTTCTGATAGACATCGAACCACTCCATTTTTAAATTTGAACTTCTAGGTTTATTTTAACAGAGAAATCTTTTTTACAAAATTGTTTGAGATGCTTTTTCTAATGACCTTTGGGTTTTTTTGGATGAAAGTTTTTGTTATGTGATACCTTTGAACTTAGTTTTTTCTAAAACATGAACTTCATGTTCGAAAAGCAAAAAATTACACAAGAATATACATGCACAGTACAACACCAATTCGTATTACACACAACACTATGTGCTGGTACACTATGTGCAGGCATTACACACAATACTATGGTCATCTTCCACGACCGCGGCGGCGGAGCAGGACGACGCCGCGGCCGGGCCTCGCGCGTGAACATCAAACTCTTTTTTTATTACAACATCTTTGTTTATTTTTTTAGAAACATGGAAATATGATTTTTTAACTATTTGAAGTTTTAACTTTTTTACAATTTGAAATTTTCTAGACGGAACTCAAGTAAATTTTTCCATAAGCCAAATACAGAAACAATCAAACAAAAGAAGGACATAGTTTCAATTGTTTCCTGCTTGTTGCTATACGAACATTTTTCATATAAAAAAAGACATACTGTACCTCTCATTCCACACCACACTTTGAACAGAAAAAGGTATAAGAGCACATATTTGGATGGTTAGTGCTCCCTCGAGTTAGGAGGAATAACTATAGAGAATCAAAACTGAATGTTTTTATGTTTGTACTTTAGGCAAACAAAACCACCTGCTCCTTTTGAATTGCTTGGTCAGCAGGATAACACAACGGACATCGACATGCATCCGTGCTCATCTTTTTTCTAGTTTTTGGTGAAGTTCGACTTGGTCTGCAGGAGAAGCACGAACGTGCTCATCTTTTTTCTAGTTTTTGGTGAAGTTCGACTTGGTCTACAGCAGAAGCACGAACGTGCTCATCTTTTTTCTAGTTTTTGGTGAAGTTCGACTTGGTCTTTAGGAGAAGCACGAACGGGATCACCGATGGCTGATCCAGAAGGAGACTGTTCCTTCCTTTTTATAGAATTTCACATGGGGAAATTAGGAAGAAGATGCTAAGAACTCTGGTGTTGCTGTAGTTGACCTACTAGTAGCGTACGAATTGAACTTCAGTTAAGCTGCTTTTTGCTACCGAGGAGACGACGCGGCTGCCGGTGATGCACTGCTTGAGTGGCGTACCATCGTTTTGCCGCTCTATCCAGCCGCAATTCTTGTCAGTTGTTGTGAAATTTCAAAATACATACATGTAGTAATATATGAACTTTTGGGGAAATAATAAATGAACTTCTAAAATACATTTTTGTTTTCTCACATAAACAAAATAAGAAACAACATGGTTTTCTCACATACAGGCAGCTAATGTTTTGTAGTACACAACAGCCTGAACCTGAATACCTGATGCACGCATTGAACCTACGAACTGAAGAAACCGGTATACGCCGCCTCACCGCCTGCTCAGTATGCTAATGCAAAAAAGGTTCTCTCCCTCGATCTCGATCTACTTCCCCTTGAGCTTGCCGTTGGCGTCGGCCTCCTTGGAGTCCTTGGAGTTGAGCATGTCCCGGGCCTCGATCCAGATGACCATGTCGTCGGCGAGCTTGATGAAGTAGGGGTCGATCTTGCCGAGCTTCTCCTTGACCTGCTGCGAGAGCGAGATGTAGCACTTCTGCACGGTGTCGCATTCCTTGTCAGCTTCGCGACCTAGAAGAAGGGGATGATGTCCTCCTGCCAGAAGATGCCCTTGTACTCCTTCAGGTTCACGAACGGGTTGCTGGCCTTGTTGTGCCAGATGTAGGGCAGCCCCGTCTTGACTCCTAGCCCAAGGTGGTCGCAGATCACCTGCACACATACACAAATTATTCAGTAAAAGTTCAGTACAGCTGGACCAAACTCAAAGACGATGTGTGTGTTTAGTTTAGTTATAGTTACCTTGACGCACCAGTCGTCCACATGTCGTCGTAGCATCCGATGGGCTGGCCGTTTCCCATGAGGCCGAAGTATATGGGCGGGACGATGAGCTCGCGGTCGAAGGCCAGGTTCATGCCGCACGTGGAGGAGGAGTAGGAGGGCGCGCCGGAGTAGAGGGCAGGCTGCACCGAAGGGGAGGGAAGGTCGAGGTGGTGTAGAGGGAAGTTCGCGCCGGACGGGAGGGAAGGGCGCGCCGCACTGCACCACCGGGCGATGGACGGTGACATCGCGGCGGCCGGATGGGGGCGGCGGACGGATCTCGCGGTTGGGGCGGCGGCTGGATCCTGCGGTGGGGGGCGGCGCCGCAGCCGAATCCAAGGCGTGTGGCGGAGTTGCAGCTGGATCCGGGGGACGGTGGCGGCGGGGTTGTAGGAGGAGACCGGCGGCGGGACCCATGGGCCGGGGGGCGCTCTGGTGGCGGGAGCGCGCTGGGGAAGAAGGGGCGGCCGAACCTGGCGCGACGCTGGATCGGCTCGTCGGCGGCGGCGGTAGGTGGCCGGAGTTAGGCGCGCCGGCGGGATGTAGGGCGGCGGTGGTGGATCGGGAGAAGTTCATCAGCGGCGGCGCGATGCCGTGAGGAGTGTGCAGATGGGATCGGGAGAGGGTAGTGGAGGGAGTCGTGGGAAGTGGGTGGGGTGGATTTTTTTGTTTGACCGGTCGGGTGGGTTTTCTCAGGAGTTCGAGAATGCCTCTTCGGGCCCTATATAGGGCGCGCCGTGATCCAAATAGTTATTCTAATCCTGGTATTAGAATAGTGCTACTATATATATATGAGTTTATGTCCTCTACAGCATTCACTTATTGCTATTTCTTCAAGTTGGTTTTCTGCTAAGTGAATGTGATCGGACCCTTCCCCTCTATGCTATACTCAACCCAATTTGTTCACAAACTCTTCATGTGCGTTCTATTTGAAACTCGTTCAAAATCTTCACTGTGTCCTTGTCAGCTGAAGAAATTGCGAACGGAACTTTAAAATCTATCTTATCTAAATTTTCGGCTTTGCCGTTCAAGACGTTCCGCATCCCACGATACACTTATCCACTCACCCACGATCTAACACGATCTCCACCTCTCACTACGTGGGTGACACATGTCATGCGAATGAGAAGGGTCAGGGGCACGTTCGTCCAATTTCTTCGGGCGAGCAGTTTTTCACCATGGCTATAAATACCCCTCCTTCCCTTCCTCACTTCTTTTACTCCGCTCGACCTCTCTCTCCAGCTCGAGCTTCTCAAACCCTAGCCCCGCCGCTACTTCATCGCCGCCGGTGAGGAAGAGCTTCACTGCCTCGACCTCGTCGCCGACGTACTCACGCCGACTGCGGACATCTTCACTGCGCCACCGCCGTAGCCGTCTTCCTCCGCCAAGTTAGGGCGTGGAAGATCTGCACAGACGAACTTCACATCTCCTCACTCCAGTTCGTCGTGTTCTTCGTCCAGGGTAAATAAAAGTTACTTTTACTGCCCTCGTTGATTCGAATGATTATCTACAAAATCTTCAAAAGTGTTTTTCTTCATATATTCTCACACTGAACACCTCACAAAGTCATCTGTTCTTGATTCGTTTCTCTAAGCATCATTTTTCTTCAAGATTCCTCAATTGTGTGGATCTTCGATCTATACAACTCTGGAACCTAAGACAAAGAACGCTTAGTGAAAATCTTCAAGACTCATCTGGTCAAATTCCTCAAACTTGTTCTTTTTGAAAAATCTTCTGAGAACGCATATGACCGCTCCAAATTCCTCGCAACTATACTCTGTTCACAGGTACACATGTCAGCTGCTGAATCACTAGGTTCTCATCAACTTAACTCATTTGCAGCGTTCCTTGAAGAAAAGTTGCATACTTCTTCAGAGAATTCAATTGTTCAAATTCCTCAACTGAAGAAAATGGCTGATGGTAGAAGGCCACAGAAGGGAGGAAAGATGCGTGAGGTAAATACAACGTTTGAAATCCCTGATGACATATATGATGGGTACTGCACACCTACTGAGGAAACCAAGAATGAGCGCAAAGTGCACATTCAGAAGATAGAGAGGAGACGGGCAAGAGAATGGAGGGAGTACAGATATGTCACTCCTAAGTACATGAAGAAATTCGCACTCAATCCTCCATGCCCAAGAGCACCACTGGCACCTGGCCAAATTGCTGATCCCACCAGCCTCAAGCGAGGTGAGGACTATCCTGATGAATGGGCCAAGCACCAAGGCAAGTTGGCTAAGCAAGCCAGAGAAGCAGTGAGGAAATTCAATGAAGACTCTGCTGCTGCTGCCTCTGCTGAGGTCCTTGCTGTCAAGCCAAAGAAGGCTATGTCAAAGAAGCCTGCGCGCAAGCCAAGTGCTTCCTCAGCAATGCCCTCACGGCCAGAATCATCAAAGCCCTCACGGCCAATTCCTCATGCTGCTCCTGTTCCTCCAAAGTCCTCAGCTCCTCCGCCAAAGCCTTCAGCTGTTCCGACCAAATCCTCAGCACGTGTGCATCTCGCTTCATGCCAAAGGACTGCCAGCATCTCCATTGCCTCAGGTGTCTCAGCTAGTTCCTCAGCTGACCCCTCACTGCTCAAGACAAAGGCCACTGCTGGACGAGGTCCACGCCCAAGTCCTCAAAAGAAGCAAGTCGCTTTCCAAGTGCCGTCTGATGAAGACGAAGCTGGTGATGATGAACTTGCAGAAATCATCAGAGACAGGCAAGTTAGGGCCGCTAGAGCCAAAGGATCATAGGTGCCACTGCTTTTGGATCCCAAGCTGATCCTCGACTACATTGATGATTGGCACAAGGACCCCAACACTCCCTTGCCTGACTTCAAGCTGACTCCTGGCCAAAGTCACATGCTGACCCACTTCATTCAAGAAGAAAAGTGGAAATTTGAGAAGGCCAGGCAGATCAAGAAAGCGCAGTACAAGAAGGAGAAATTTCTGAAGAACAACGTTGTCACTATGACAACTGATGAACTTGTAAAAATCCAATCTGAAATCAAAACCCTCAGCGATGACTTCAAAGCCTACTATGCTGATTGGCAAGGAGCCAAAGTTAGTTTTGTAAAGATAACTGAACAGTCCACTTAAAATGTTGTTGCCCCAACGCAACAGGAAATTTTTCAGGCTGAAGCATCTGCTCAGCCGACTGAAGAACATGCCAGCACCGCTGATGACAATCAGGCTGCTGAAGAAAATGTGAGTTCTAGGGCTGACGACTGCATTCCAGCCACTGAAGAAATTGCCAGGGCACCCACTAGTGGTTCGCCTGAAGAAACTGAAGAACTCAGGGCAATTGCATTAGTTGTGCCTGAAGAAAACCAACCAGATTCCTCAGCTGCTCCTGCACCAACTTCAACTCCAATCTTTCCATCTGCATCAGATGTGAAGAAGACCAAGGCTGCAGAGCGTGCTGCAGTGAAGAAAAGGAAAGCATCAGCTGCTTCAGATTGTTCAGCTCTGAAGAAAATGAAGCCTATGACAAGTTCATTTGCAAATCCGATTGATGCTGTTCCCATCTCAACCAGGCCATCAAAGGACCTTGTTCCTTTTGATGAAGAATATGTGATCCCCAGCGGATCTGATGAAGATACTCCTTGTGCTGCTTCGTCTGAACCGTTGGATGAAGAAATTGAAGTGGATGCGATCCCTTCAACACCTATCATATCCTTGCCTATGCCTCAGTTCACAGCTGAAGAGGCTGGCGTTGAAGAAATGGAAGATGAAGATGTGGACATTGGATGCTCCACACCCATAATCAGTGATGAATTCTGGGAAAGTCAGCATCCAAACTCTCCAATGTTCACCCCTCTATAGCAAATTCCTCAGTCCCCCACACAAACTGTTCACATGGGCTCTGAAGAAACTCATCCCACTGCATCTGTCCATGAGGAAATTCCAGCCACTAGCGCTGAAGAAACTGCTGCTGCTGAACAACCAACTACGCAGACTGCCACTGAGGAGGAACCAGAAATTCCTCAGCCTGAAGAACCTGTGATTGAGATTCCTGAGGTCATGATGCAACTCACTGACACTCCTCTGCCGAAGCCAAAGGTTCAAGGCTGATGATTTCTTCGGCGAGCACGTATTCTTCGAAGATTACAACCCATATGACTCTGCTCGCATTAGGAAGAGGCGTTTCTGGACTGCTAGTCAAGCCAATTTCTATTCCTCAGTGCTGTTCAACAAGGAGAAGATTTTCTACCATGAGCATATTCCTCACGTGGATATGGAATCTCTGCCGTGCTTCGCACCAGTCCTCAGTGTTCTTCACGACGCTGGGCTGCTCAACTTTTGCTCTGACATCTGCGATTGGAATGAAGAACTGATTCTTCAATTCTATGCAACGCTGCACATCACCGGAGATGCTGAAGATGTGAATTCATGGGTGCTGGACTGGATGTCTGAAAACACTCACTACACTGCACCAGCTGTAATTGATGAAGGCATTCGTCCATTGGATGGTTAGTTTCGCAAAGCTGCATCTTATTCCACCAATGATGACTCCACCACACATGACTCTTCCAATGCTCTCAAGTCCACTCCTCAAGCCACTGCTCCGCGCGTGATGACAGACCGTGAACTTCTGCTTAGTCTTCACCAGAAGGTGGATCAAAATCACAAATGGGTTAAGCGTCAGTTTGGTTCACTTCTTCACAACATGACTGCCACACACAATGCAGTGAAGAAAAACCACTACTACCTCCATCAAGTCTTCGGTCGCACCTGGGCAATCCTATCACATCTGTATGGTGAAGAAGATCTGAAGAACATGGGTCTTAATGAAGATTTTGACTGGTCTGCACCTCCACCGAAGAAATTCAAGAAGGTCAAGGTTCCTTCTCTGGTGGCCAGCTCATATTCTTCATCGCGCGACACTGATGAACATGAAGATTTGGACGACACTGCGGCAGACCCTACATCAACCAACGACCCCAACAACACTGGCGCTCCTTCATCAACATGATTATCTTCAGGGGCGTTAGTCCTCATTTTTGATCCTTTTGGTCATTCGATGACAAAGGGGGAGAAATATGAGTTAGTCTTCAAGCGGGTCTACTATATGGGCGTTTCTTTGCTAAGTTACAACTCTCGTTCTTCTGAAACTTTATTGGATCGAGTTGTAATCTTAAACCCGATGGTGCTCTGATACTTTTGATGCACTGTGCTCTGATACTCTTGATGCACTATTCTGCATGCTTATTCCTCGTTAATATTATTGCACACATGCTGAATTTCATCAGGCACCATATTTCATCATGCATTTCAAATTCTTCATATTATATGTTAAATGCGTGTATGAATTACAAGATATAGGGGGAGATCTCCATGATTCAACTCTTCAAGTGTGCATTGCTTCAAAAGCAAATTCCTCACTATGCACATCTTCAGGGGGAGTTCTTCTATATCTTGCAATCAAATTCCTCAATATCAGTATTTACACTTCATATGTCTATCCCCGTTGAAAACTTAACCTATATTGTCATCAATCACCAAAAAGGGGGAGATTGTAAGTGCATCTAGTGCCCCTTAGTGATTTTGGTGTATTGAAGACTTATAGGTTAAGGGACTAATGCGTGTGTGAGTGTACACAGGTCTATAAGTCTATGAGGAGTTTGACATTTACAGGAAAAGTCGACCCCTAAAAATGAATATCTTCGACTGAAGATTTTGGTATTTCTGAAGACTTTCATGAAGAGTTTAAAAGTGAATAAATTGGTGTGTCCGTGAAGACTTGATATTCATGCGAGAAAATATGAAGCTTGAAGACTTTCGTGATCATAGTTTTGTTTTTCTCTTTCTTGAGTCATAGGAAACACCGTACTGTTAAAGGGGGTCGAGGAAATACTAAGAAAAAATTTCCATGTGATGCTCAACTCAAAATCCTACACCTACCAATCCCTTCGAGTGAAGTCATTGGAAATCTCATACAGTTCAGTCAATTTCTTCAGTGACAGAGACGAAGTTCTTCTGGTCTCTGAGGAATTTGTCCTGACTGAGGAGTTAGGAATTCGCCAGTGCGGATTGCCTACACAGTGAGGAACATGATAGCCCTGAGGATTTTTCTACTCAAAATTCCGACCATTGCTGTGCTATGCGCCAGCTGTTCCAAAATATCTATCCACCTAACGGTCATATCATTGAAGGGCATTTATGTCTTATCACGTCGGGCTGCTCCCTAGGCTATAAATAGCCGCCCCCTACAACCACTAGCTGGTTGGCTGCTCCGAGAGAAACTGACACTTGTCATTTGAGAGCAACCCATCCTCCGAGGACTTTGGGCGAAAATCATCAAGTGAGGAAAAACCAAAAACCCCAAACCCAAACACCTACAAACCCCAAGTGATTGAGCATCACTGAAGAGATTGATCCTGAGTGGATCCGACGCTTGTTACCTTTGAAGACTGTGCTTCTTCCAGACGGTTGGGCGTCATGGTCTAGAGCATCCAAGAGGAATTGTGGATCGCCGAGTGACCAAGTTTGTGAAGGTTTGGAAGTCGCCTGAAGACTTACCATGAATGATTGGACGAGGTCTGTGTGACCTTAGTTCAAGGAGAATACAATGAGGACTGGGTGTCTTGGACTAAGTGTCCTTGATTGGGTGTCCGGGACTGTGTGTACTCGAGTTTAAATACTCAGCCGCTCCAACCAGACGTACAACTGAGACAGCAGTTGGAACTGGTCTACCAAATCATTGTCTTCACCGAGCTTACTGGTTCTATTTCCTCAACTCTTTCATTTCCTCATAACTGTGTTGTGTGTTTGTTAATATCTGTGTTTGAAGACCTTGCCTGAAGACTTTCTCAATTTCCTTAGTTCAATTTCTTCAGTCTGTTTGTCTTCATCCTGTGTTATCCTGTGATTACGCTTCCTGTACTCTATGCCTGTCTTCATTTCATCATGATGACTATGCTTGTATTCCGTTATGTTTACTTTTGAGTACTTATTCCGCTGCTAGTAGTTCTTCGCTAAGGAATTTCCTCACCGGCAAATTCCTCAGTGAAGAATTTCGTAAAAATCGCCTATTCACCCCCCTCTAGTCGATATAACGCACTTTCAAATGGTAACAAAAGAGTAGTGCAAACAAAAGTAAATATTTTTGGTATTTTGTAGTGATTGTAACAGTAGCAACGGAAAAGTAAATAAGCGAGAAACAGTATATGGAAAACTCGTAGGCACCGGATCAGTGATGGATAATTATGCCGGATGCGGTTCATCATGTAACAGTCATAACATAAGGTGACACAGAACTAGCTCCAATTCGTCAATGTAATGTAGGCATGTATTCCGTATATAGTCATACGTGCTTATGGAAAAGAACTTGCATGACATCTTTTGTCCTACCCTCCCGTGGCAGCGGGGTCCTATTGGAAACTAAGGGATATTAAGGCCTCCTTTTAATAGAGAACCGGAACAAAGCATTAGCACATAGTGAATACATGAACTCCTCAAACTATGGTCATCACCGGGAGTGCTCCCGATTATTGTCACTTCGGGGTTGCCGGATCATAACACATAGTAGGTGAATATAGACTTGCAAGATAGGATCAAGAACTCACATATATTCATGAAAACATAATAGGTTCAGATATGAAATCATGGCACTCGGGCCCTAGTGACAAGCATTAAGCATAGCAAAGTCATAGCAACATCAATCTCAGAACATAGTGGATACTAGGGATGAAACCCTAACAAAACTATACCACTGAAGCCTACATCCCACTACCTCTGGGTTCCCCCTTCCTATGAACCTTGAGTCAATAGGTAGGGTCAACTATACCAAAGTGGAAGGGCCACTATCTAAGCTATTAGTGGGCTGGTTTGAACTATTGATTTACTGAATCGAGTGAAGCTGTGTTGCGTAACATATAGGTCGCCAAGGCCTAGAAGTACAAGTGGTCGCCCTAACGGTCACTCTCAAACTCACTACTTGAGTGACGAAAGTCACTTAGCTTCTTTAATAGGGCTTGCCAAAGAACCCCTCCGGGGCCCCGGGAAGAGGAAGAAGGAGATAGAGCAAAGGTCTCCTCTTTCTGTCCGCTCTTCCCGGCATGTAGAGATCCGATTGGGCATATAGTTTAATTGGTTGAAACGTACCGCTCATAACGGTGATATTGTAGGTTCAAGCCCTACTAAGCCCATCTGACCTGCTTAATCAATGACTCCAGTAGTCACCTGAACCACTCTCTCGGATAGCCCACAACCTCTCTTCTGGATGCGAAAGAAGATTCGATCAACGTACAAGGTTTGCCTTCTTGTGAGAAGGAGGGTTCTGAATTGTGTTCTCAGTGCAAAGGGAGTCTTTGAGAAGGTTCCGTTTTTCTGAAGAGAGAGAAGATCAGTAGAGCAGTCCGGCAGCTGTTCGGGGGTCAGCTTTGGGATTTGCCTGATCGACCCCTACCAGTGTATTAATCTACAAAAATGAAGATTGACATTCGTCAATTTACCGGATCTATCCTCTTCTACTAACTTTACAAAATGGAAGGGAAAATGTGAAGACCAAAGATGTCAACTACTAAGCATAGTCAATTGCAAATCGGCCGGTTGGTTTGCTTCTCTCCAAGTATGGGAGATTTTCCAATCTTCGAAAGACGCTCCTACTTTCTTGATCTTATGAAGAAGGGGCTTTCCTTAGCTGCGGACTTTGGGATCTTGAGAGTAGACCATGTCTTACGTTAGGATATTTATTGCATGATAAATATCATCCAACCCATCATTGTCCAGCAAGCCTACGATGGAATTACTCATGCACGGCAGTGAGCATCATGAAATTGGTGATGGAGGATGGTTGATGATGACGACGACGACGAATCCCCCTCTCCGGAGCCCCGAACGGACTTCAGATCAGCCCTCCCGAGAGGTTTTAGGGCTTGGCGGCGGCTCCGTATCGTAAAACGCGATGATTTCTTCTCTTTGATTTTTTTCTCTCTGAAAGCAAATATATAGAGTTGGAGTTGGCGTCGGAGGGCATCCAGGGGGCCCACGAGATAGGGGGCGCGCCCCAGGGGGGGGGCACCCCCCACCCTCATGAGAAGGGTGTGGCCCCCCTGGTCTTCATCTTTGGCGAGGATTTTTTTATTATTTTTTCTAAGATGTTCCGTGGAGTTTCAGGTCATTCCGAGAATATTTGTTTTCTGCACATAAAACAACACTATGGCAATTCAGCTGAAAACAACGTCAGTCCGGGTTAGTTCCATTCAAATCATACAAGTTAGAGTCCAAAACAAGGGCAAAAGTGTTTGGAAAAGTAGATACGACGGAGACGTATCATGTCCATAGCCGGGGACACGGCTAACCATGATTAGTTTGTACACTCTGCAAAGGTTTGCGCACTTTTCCCCACAAGACTCGATCACCTCCGTTGGATTTCTCGCACTACATGGTGTTTGAGAAACGGATGACCGAGACACAGTCTTTCAGAAACATTAACTCTCTACTCCGGGCAGACCATACCAAACCTACAACCCACTACCTGCTGATCCACCTCTTCAAGAGCTTCACGTAACTTACTCAACTACGATAGAGCCCATAATAGCTTGTGGCTGCACACGGAAGTTTCTAGCATGAATAATCTCAGTTCCCTTTGAGCCTGGGTGGCGGTCCATAGGAAGATCACACAGGTACTCCGGGATTTCCAAAAATACAGGCAACACTGGGTACTCCAGGTGCCTCAATCCACCCAGATGTGTATTTAAGTTGCCACCTTAAGTTGAACCATTAATTATCAATCTCACACCTGTCATGGATTTCACTCACCCAAACCTCGTCTACGAGCATAGCATAGCAATATAAGCAATATGTAGAAGTAACTCCCAAGGGTTTGAATGTAATAGGGTAATAGGTTCTACCTCATCAACTACTTCCCAACCCACATGTTAATGACATCCTAACCATGCAATGTTTGTGGATTGGAACTAATGCATAAAAACTGGGTGATAAAGGGGTATGATCAAAGTTTTACTTGCCTTGCTGACGATCCGCGTAACCTAGAGACTCCAAATAACACGCTTCACACTCCGGGAATTCTATCGCAAACAAATAATAGCATACATAAGCAATCAAGCAAAGAAGCACGGGTAAAACTCAAATAAGAAGATCTAACCAGAAAGTTCAACTTAAGAACTCCGGTTTGCAAAAAGAATCAAATCGAACGGAGCAACGAAACTCAAACGGCGAAAGAAACAAGATCCATTTACTAATTTGGACCTAGGTCAAATTTTACAGTAGCAAAAACTTGTGCAAGTTGGTTAAGCGGAAAGAGGGTCTCGAGACGAAGATCTAGGCGCTTGAATCGCCTGATTCCGACTAATGAGCGAAAAGATAAACTAGAATGGAAATCAGATCAGAAATCGCGATCAGAAATAACCGCAGAAAAAATCTGATAAAAGAAAACTAACGAACATGCTAACAAACGAGCGTTCTTATCTGTAACTAATGGGCGAAAACCGTTCGTTAAAATGAACGTACGGACGAACGTCCGCTAAAAAGAAAAACCAGGAAAAACCGGCGAACCTAAAAAAAGAGTTAGGGTTTTCTTAAAAAAACCAGATCGGTTTTCTTTTAAAAAAATGGCGGCTACCTCGTCGGTCTGGCGAGGCACGATGGCGACGGCGAGGCGAGGCGCGGCAGCGGGCGAGGCGGGGGCGGCGGCACGGCGCGGCAGGCGGCGGCGGCGCGAGCAAGCAGTGGCGGCGCGGGCAAGCAGCGGCGGCGCGGCGGCTTGGGCTGGGGGGCGAGGCGGCGGTGGTGGGTGGTGGTGGCGCGGATGTGGCGTTAATCCTGATATTTGGGAGGCATATATATAAGGGGAGAGGTGGGTGTGTGGGAGGGGGCGGGGGGGAGGGTATATAAAGGGGAGAGGGGGGTGCCTTGGGGAGGGGGCAAGGGGCGGCGGGGATGGAGTCCAGCTCGGACTCCTCCGAGTCGGGGCGGCGGGGACGCGGCCGGTCTCCTGGAAGGAGACGGCGCGCGGGAGAGGCGGGCCAGCGGCTGGGCTTCGGCCCAGTTAGCCTGCGCACTTTTTTTAAATAAATTTCACCGAAACTAAAAATAATCCTAGAAAATAAAATAAAAATCTAAAAATGCCAAAAGTAATTTTCACCGTCTAAATGAAATATTTAGAACGGGATGAACATTTTCTTGGCCCTAAAATGCAATTTTGAAAACGTGCATTTTTTTCTAATGCAAACAAAATTGCAAATAAAATCCAAATAAAACAAACATTTGATTTTAAATATTTTTCCTCCTATATTTCAATTATTTTGGAGAAGTCATATTATCTCCTCTCATATATTTTTATTATGAAATACTTTCGGAGAGAAAAATAATTAAAACCAAAAATCCTCGTTTCAAAATTTGATAAAATCAAATTTGCAAACCGGGGAAATCCCCAACTCTCTCCAAGGGTCCTTGAGTTGCTTAGGATTTCGAGGATCGCGAGACGAAATGCAATAAAATATGATATGCAAGAATGATCTATGTATAACATATCAAATTGAAAATTTGGGATGTTACACATGGAGATAGTGGACATCTCCGACGAGCATTAGGGTAGTATAGGTTGTTTGATCCACATAATACATGGATTTCCTCGTTTGCATGCTTTTTTATGGATCTAAGGTTTGTAGTATAAGGTATCCAGATGCATAAGAGCAAATTTGAGGTGTGATCCGTCATTGTCTTTGGATGCGTCCGGACGCGTCCGTGGATGTTTGAGGGGTCTGATTTGCTGTCTACGACTGTAAATGCTCTAAGGGCATCTTCAAAGCTGACCCCAAACCATGGGCAAGCGTCTGCACTGAACTGTATGTTCATGAATTGGTCCGTTGACCAGTCCGGACATCCGTTTCCTGCAAACCAGAAGCAAATTAGGGGAGCTTTGCGGGAGTCCGGACACCCACCCACGTAGGACACTCCGGCTCACCCAATACCTCACCTAAAACCCGGTCGTACCCCGCGTCTTCATCTTTTTCTCTTTCTCTGCATTCGCTTTCTCTCTTGGCGACGTCAACCCCCTACCGGAACTCCGTGACACCCACATTGCTCGTCCTCCGCTGTCGGCCCGCACCTCTCGCCCGTTCGCCACCGTGTAGGTAACATCCGCCCCTGTGGTAGTCACCACACACGACAAGTGTTCGGTGAAATGCTCGTGCTAATTTTTTTGTCTATTCTTTGAAGCAATGGATTCGTATATGGAGTATTTGTACAAGCACTACGTTAAGTCGTTCAGTGACTTGTCCCATGAGGAGGATTACATAGATGAAAAGGCGATGACGTAGGCGATTCTTGCTGAATCGGAGTAAGTAGAAGAGCATGTTCTCAATTTCAAGGTATCGATCTAGGGATCATCGAGTGCTCAAAGGGAATAGGGCATGTGGCCATTTGACATTGATGTACGACTACTTTGCCCCCGATGCCCTATTCGCTGACATTTTTTGCGAGTGATTTATAACATGAAAAAATGTCTTCGATCGCCTCTACCATGGGATCATGTCCTTCGATGACTACTTCATCTTGAAGAAGGATGTCGTTGGAAGGGTTTGATTATCTAGTTATCATGAGTGCACAGCCGCATTGCGGATGCTTGCATATGCCACGATCGTGGATTCATAAGACAGATACCTCTTGATGAGCGAGAGCACATGCAGAGACGCCTTGGTCAGATTTGCTTCTGTCGTGGTCTCGGTGTTTGGACCTCAGTACTTGAGAGAACCAACTGTCGTAGACACCGAGAGGCTCTTGGCAATCTTTGAAGCAAGAGTAGCCAGGTTTTCTCGGACCACTTGATTGCACGCACTGGAGTTGGAAGAACTATCGAAATGCTCTACAAGAGCAATATCAAGCCCATGTTAAGAAGCCCACTATTATTCTTAAAGCAGTTGCATCACATGATCTTTGGTTATGACATGCTTTCTTTGGCATGCCCGGGTCCCACAATGACATCAACGTGTTGAATTGGTCTCCATTGTTTGCTCGGCTGACTAAAGGGAAAGCTCTTCTATGCAACTACATTGTCAATGGCATGAATACAACATGGCTACTATATGGTTGACGGTATCTATCCTTCAAGGGCTACCTTTGTCAATACCATTTCTGAGCTACTTGGTCAAAAAAGGTCACACTTTTCCCAATGACAAGAAGCAGATAAAGAGGATGTGGAGAGGGCATTTGGAGTGCTCTAACACCGTTTTGTTGTTTTTGTGGACCTACTAAACAATGGGAACCGGAAACCTTGTGGAAGGTGATGACATGTTGTGATCATGCACAACATGATCATGGAGGATGAGGGGTGACAAGGAGGGACCCATGACAGGTCTCCAATGTATCTATATTTTTTTATTGTTCCATGCTATTATATTATCCATCTTGGATGTTTTATATGCATTATTATGCTATTTTATGTCATTTTTGGGGACTAACTTATTAACCTAGTGCCTAGTGCCAGTTGTTGTTTTTCCTTGTTTTTGTCTTCTACAGAAAATCAATACCAAACGGAGTCCAAACGGAACGAAACTTTTTGACGTTTTTTCTTGGACAAGACACCCATGAAGCCTCAGGAGGAGGCCAGAAGAGCCACGGGGTGGCCACAAGCCTGGAGGTTGCGCCCTAGGGGGCGCCTCTAGGGCTTGTGGGCCCCCGTGACTCCCCTAACCCTAAACTCAGCTCTATAAATACCCAAATATTCCCTGAAGACCAGAGGGCACACCAAAAATACTTTTCCACTACCGCAAGTTTCTGTCCTCGTGAGATCCCATCTTGGGGCCTTTTTCGGTACTCTGTCGTAGGGGGGTTCGATCACAGAGGGCCTCTACATCAACCTTGTTACCCTTCCGATGATGTGTGAGTAGTTTACCACAGACCTATGGGTCCATAGCCAGTAGCTAGATGGCTTCTTCTCTCTCTTTGATCTTCAATACAATGTTCTCCTTGATATTCTTGGAGATCTATTCGATGTAATCTTCTTTTGCGGTGTGTTTGTTGAGATCCAATGAATTGTGAATTTATGATCAGATTATCTATGAATATTATTTGAGTCTTCTCTGAACTCTTTTATGCATGATTAATATAGCTTTGTATTTCTTACTGATATATTGATTTGGTCTGGCCAACTAGATTGTTTTTTCTTGCAATGGGAGTGGTGCTTTGTGATCGGTTCAATCTTGCGGTGTCCTCACCCAGTGATAGAAGGGGTAGCGAGAAACGTATTTTTATTGTTGCCATTAAGGACAAAAAGGTGGGGTTTATTTCATATTGATTGGATCTATCCCTCTACATCATGTCATCTTGCTTAAGGCGTTACTCCGTTCTTGTTAACTTAATACACTAGATGCATGCTGGATAGCGGTCGATGTGTGGAGTAATAGTAGTAGATGTAGAATCGTTTCAGTCTACTTGTCACAGACGTGATGCCTATATTCATGATCATTGCCTTAGATATCGTCATGATTATTCGCTTTTCTATCAAATGCTCAATAGTAATTTGTTCACCCACCGTATGTGTTCTTTGAAGAGAGAAGCCTCTAGTGAAAACTATGGCCCCGGGGTCTATTCTCATCATATTATTTTCATATTTATAAAACGAAAAAACCCAAAATACCTTACTGCAATTTATTTACCTTTACTTTATTTTGCACTTTTATTTATCTTGTATACCTATCTCTATCAGATCTCATCCTTGCAAGTAACCATGAAGGGATTGACAACCCTTTTATCGTGTTGGGTGCAAGTATTTGTTTGTTGTGCAGGTGCTATCATTGGAGACTTGTGTGTTCCTCCTATTGATTGATACCTTGGTTCTTAACTGAGGGAAATACTTGTCTCTACTTTGCTGCATCACCCTTTCCTCTTCAAGGGAAAAACCAACGCAAGCTCAAGAAGTAGCAACCCACATGTTCTCAAACTTAAAAATTGCTACAACTCTTAAATTTGAGAACATGGGTGGTCCTATCTAACTTCCATATTAGAACCCGACAATGTTTAATAAGTTTGTTCAAATGCATCAGCATATTCGACATCGAGCAACTCAAGGAAATTTTTGTTGAGCACTTGTGGGTGGTTAAATGGGACATATAGAACATGTGCTAGTTGATTTAAAGCTTGAACTATGCTAATTTGAAAACTCTATTTGGTTGTACTAATGTTGAAATTAGAACTATGATTTGATATGCAGTTATTTTGAGCTTGCAAACTAAAGAAGAGGTGGAAGTTTTGCGGCTACTTTGGATGGTCGGCTCCCGTATCAATGTCCGTGGACTGATCCTCACTAGTCCACGGACGGATATAGCGTTGATGACCCACAAGTATAGGGGATCGCAACAATCTTTGATACATCTCCAACATATCTATAATTTTTTATTGTTCCATGCTATTATATTATCATTCTTGGATGTTTTGCCTTCATTTTATAGCAACTTTATATCATTTTATGGGACTAACCTATTGACATAGTGCCTAGTGCCAGTTGTTGTTTTTTTGCTTGTTTTTTACTTTGCAGAATATCAGTACCAAAATGAAGTCCAAATGCCATGAATTTTTTTGGAGATTTTTTGGACCAGAAGGAAACTTGGGAGCCAAGGAAGCACCTGGGGGAGGCCCATGGGGCCCACCACCCACCAGGGCGCCAGAGGCCCCTGGCGCGCCCTTATGGGTGGTGGGGCCCATGGAGGTCTCTTCCACCGCCTCTCAGCTCTATAAATACTCAGATATTCCAGAAACCCTAGGGGAGCGATCGAAACACAAGTCCAGCCGTCGCAAGTTCCAGAACCATGAGATCCAATCTAGAGCCCTATTTTGGCACTCTGCCGGAGGGCAACACGATCACAGAGGGGTTCATCATCATCATTGGTGCTCCTCCGATGATACGGGTCCGTAGGCAGTATCTAGATGGCTCATTCTCTCTTTTTGATTCTCAATACAATGTTCTCCTCAATGTTCTTGGAGATCTATTTGATGTAATGAATTTTTGCGGTGTGTTTGTTGGGATCCGATGAAGTGCGAGTTTATGATCAGGTCTATCTATGAATATTATTTGAGTTTCTTTGATCTCTTATATGCATGGTTGTTATAGCCTCGTATTTCTTCTCCGAAACTTTGGCTTGGTTTGGCCAACTAGATTGATTTTTGTTGCAATGGGAAGAGGTGCTTTGTGATGGGTTCGATCTTGTGGTGTGCTCACCCAGTGACAGAATGGGTAGCGAGGCACGCGTGTATCGTTGCTATTAAGGATAAAAAGATGGGTCTAATTCCTACATGAATAGATCTTGTCTACATCATGTCATCGTTCTGTTTTGGTAAAATATTATCTGCTTAGTAGAATTTTTATCATGTTAAACTCTACTTTTTTGGTCATTTGTGCATGTTATAAGTTAATGCGTTCGGACTTGATGGACACAATGCACATGAGATAAGCAATGACGAGAACCTGGATGGTAACACCATAGGTAATAAATTGGTGGGCACAATGCACACGAGATGAGCGATGGCGAGAGTGCGCATGTATAATCTCATGTATATTCTGTTTGCTTTTTTGTTTGTAAGGTATTGGTGGAGATGACAATGTGGGTAACATTGGCTACTGAGGCAAGGGATACAACCCCAATTTTGCTCATGCTGACGAGTACCGTCCTAGGCAAGAGGTTGTACAAACCCAAAAACCACCACTCGATTTGAGTAAGCACAACAACAACATATTTCTGTTTCGGTAATATTCAGTATAGTTAGCGTTGCTTCACTAATTTTTGTTCAAATGCATTTAGATGTTTTGGCGAATAAAAAGACAAGAAGACACTACTGTACCAAACACAAGCGTCATATATACGCAATGATCCTCGCACATAATGGCGTGGGTAATAGATTGAAGCGTGGGGTTTCTAAAGAGGTTGCGAATATTTGTAAATGTCCTAGGAGGGTAGTGCAAAGGGTATGTAAGGAGGCTAAAAAAGGTGGCAGTATTACTGCGGTGAAAAACAATAAAAAACTAAACTCGAGAAGGAAGAATATTGAGTTGAACATAGATGCATGGGAAGCCATCCCACCTGGAGAGAGAAAAACTTTAGAACAAGTTGCTGGACATTTCAACATGTCAAGAACCACTGTTTGGTGAAGGTGAGAGTTGTACTTTGATATTCTTGTAAATATTGATCATAAGAATTTACATGAAACATTGCTGTTATTTTTGTAGGTTGAAGGAGAAGCAAATTAGATGAGTAACTAGAGAACTGAATCTTGCTTTGACCGATGCAAACAATAGGGCTCGTGTGGAGTATTGCCTAAGGCATCTTGAGCCATGTAGCATGCGAGACGATCCCACCTTTAGGGCTGATATGGATGTGGTTCATATCGATGAGAAATGGTTCTATCGCACGTGGAAGACCTAGAATATGTATTTGATTTATAGATAGGAGGCACCACACTGCGAATGTAAACACAAAAATCACATTCAAAAAATCATGTTCTTGTCGGCAATGGCTAGACCAAGGTATGATGCTCAAGGCAAACTGTGTTTTTGATGGAAAGATTGGTGTTTGGGCTTATACAGAGTGGGTTCAAGCTAAGAAGAGAAGTCAAAATAGGTTGGTACTTGTTCATGTTACTAATTTCACCTAAGTTCGTTCATGCTCATTTGTATTAATTTTATATATTTCTATCTCCATAGGTTGAGGGGGGCATGGGAGCTGAAGCCTGCCGATAGCATGGATAGGGACAAAAGTCGGGAGTACTTAGTGAAATATGTACTCCCGGCTATAAAGGAAAAGTGGCCCAAGAGCGATAGATGGAACACCATCTACGTACAATAGGACAGCGCTAAGGCTCACATTTTGCCAGATGATCCAATTTTTATGCAGGAAGCAGCTAGGGGTGGTTGGGATATTAAGATGATATATCAACCACCTAATTCACCTGACCTGAACATATTAGATCTTGGATGGTTTGCCTCCATTCAAGCAATGTTCCATAAGAAGATGCCGAGGACCCACGCTGAGATTGTCCAAAAGGTTTAGCACATCTTCCTTACAAATAGATGCATAATTTGGTTTCCTAATGGTCTATGTACTGATTTGAGTACAAGTATATTGTGTGCAATAGGTTAATGAATCCCTTGTTGAGTACCCCATCTAAAGCTCAATAGGATCTGGTTGAGTCATCAAGCGTGCATGAGGGAGATCATCAAGCACAAGGGGTCTATCCACTATGCGGTTCCTCACTTGAAGAAACAATCATTAGAGAGGCAAAATGATCTTCCGGTTCGTTTGAATATTGACAAAGAGTATGTTGAGGCTGCAATTGACTATTTGAACTCAGCTTGAATTGTAATGGTGAAATTAACTTGATGTAGATTTGAGAAGCCTCCCGATTAAGTTTGATGTAATTTGAGGACTTGTATGAACTTGAATCACTTAACTTGCTTCTTTGCGCAATAGACTTACTTCATGGTATTGCAACAAAAAAATATACGTACATATGCTCAAAACATGAAACATTTTATAGATGATCCAGTTGAACTCAACTTGAATTTTCCACCCAAAATAAATTTTACATTGATGCTCACTTCGAATTCAACTTATATAAGAGTAGACGATCCACTTAAACTTAAACTTACATAGATTATCCATTGAACTCAAACTTTCCTCAATGCAAACCCCTGTTCAAGAATTCATCCGATTAACCAGTTAACTTGCCGATTAATCCCTACTCATAGGGTCACCGAGTAGCCGATAAACCGAAAAATCATCTAATTAATTGATTAAATGGCCGATTAACTTGCCGATTAGCCGATTAATCCCCTACTCGCTAGCCAACCAAGCAGTTACCAGTTAACGATTTCCTCAACAATGATGCAAACTTCGACACAAACTAATTTACCTGGCTATCAGGCACAACTTCGCAATTATCTTCATCATTCAAAAATTCACTAGGGCTGTGACAACATATAATACAAAAGCCTTTTTTGTCCAACGCCACCACCGTCGCACAATCTTTGCACCAAATATTGCGGGGCTGGATGTAGTTGGCACACACGTGGCACGGATACAACTCTTTTGCCACCAGCAGGCTACACCCCATGCAAAGAAAAATTGAACGAACACCATGGACGCCGCACCTGGTGCACACCCATGGATGTATGCATCCCACACACGTTGATTGCTTAAAATCAATCAGTGCGGTGAGCTTGAATCGCTTGGCACGGATGGCTTCGGACTTTGCGGACAACTCGTCGGCGTTTGGACGGCGACTCTCGACGACCTCCTCGCCATCTGATGGGTCTTTGGTTTGGCTATCCACCTCCACCACGACGGCCACTCCTTCCGAATCAGCCATGATCCATTCTGCCACCACCACAACGACTGCACCCTCCTCACATTGAGCCATCGCTTGTGTTCTTTGTGCACAAGATGGACCTTTATATAGATGAACGAGAAGAAGAAGAGCCTGAGAGGAACATGCAGCTTTCCACCCATGGGCCATGTTCCCACTGGCTTTTACACACATGTTCACACCATGCATGCAGATGTTCACACCATGCATGCAGAACTAGCTTTTACACACACACATTCACACCATGCATGCATCAATTACACCCCGACGTGAGCAGTAGGATTCACACGGTCGCATGCATGGAGTACTAGTAGGAGTAATTGCATTGTGCCTTAAATCTTGTCTATTTTGGAAACGCACGTAAATCTAACCGTGCCTTATAAACCATGACGGAGGGAGTAAAAAATTTCTCGTACATTTAAAACACCATCCGTTGCCACTTTACTCCAAATTCATCTTTCACAACTAATAAAAATATCTACAACATCACACACAGTTGTTTTCTAGGAAATGTTTGCGATGACAATATCTGGGTCTATTTAAGTCTCCCTCCTTAAGCTTCACCGGCTCGTCTGCTCCAGTGCCGGCAACCCCCGAATCCACGAACCCCGATCCCCATTCCTGCACCCCCTTCTTGCAAAGATGACACCATGGAAACGCTTCGTGAAGGCCCGTACGATGGACGCCCCCCGAGCGCGGCCTCCTGCGCCGAGAGTGCGGCCACCTACACCGAGAGTGCTGCCGCCTACACCAAGAGTGCTGCCGCATCCGCATTAAGCGCGGATGCTTCCGCCGAGAGGGTGTCTGCGGTAGCTGACAGGGCAGCTGCAGCAGCCGAGACGGCTGCAGTTGCTGCTGCGACGGCGGCTGCAAACGCCAAGAGTGCTCGAGCTGCCGTCCGTGCCGCCGATGTCGCCCTAGACCAGGACCATCCACACCAAGATCAAGGATTCACACGCCAAGATATTCCAGGCCACCTCAGACTCCAGCATGCAACCCATGTCCGAAAAGGCGACGGTGGTCATGGAGCACCTGCTTCATCATGAGGTCGCCGAGCGAGAGCTGGAGATGCAGGAGGCGGCGGAGATCAAGGAGCGCCGGGAGGAGGAGTTGCGCGTGGCCGAGGTCGAGGTAGAGAAGAGTCTTTCCGTCGAGGAATCGGTGGTGGAGTACCAACGCGAGCTCTGGCACAGCCACTACTACGAGTACTACAACCTTGAGGGTGGCGCCGAGGACGAGGACAAGGACGCGGTCGACTTCAGCAGGGGGGACGCGGAGTCCACCAAAGGCGGCATGTCGCCAGGACAAGTCATCGAAGTTTCATCTCACACTGGCGATGCATAGGCCAGCGTGGCGGTGGATTTGTTAAAATTATGCGTACTTAGGCTTTGTTTTTAATGCTGGTCTTTTGTTAGAGCAATGTTTAGGTCAACTGGCTCTGTTTAATTACTAAAATTGCTCGATTCAGTAAGTGTGGTATGTCTGCTGTACGCTCTTTTGTGTGCCCAAATTAGCAAGCGATGTTAAATTATGCAATGACGTACCCGGGGAAATTCCCACCAAAATTTGAATTATCAAACTCAACCCATGCACATAAAGCAGAAGAATCATTTGCGATGCACACAACCAGTCAAAGTGAATGGTCCGGTGGCACCGTGCGCAAAGTTTCCCTCCACATTTCCAAAATTTTGGCCTACCGCCAAAATATCTACCCCCTTCCCACCCCTTTTCTCCCCAACCACAAGTCACATTTCCCTTGTTTCCTCCTTCCTTCCTTCCTAAGCTATAGCCGCTTCCTCGCTCTCGCCGTCTCGCATCCCACCGTCAGGGTCGCCATGGTCTTCTTCAAAGACCTCTCCAGCGGTTCCTCCTCCGGCGACGACTCCTTCACCACTCGGGTATGCATCTCTTCTCTTTCTCGGACTATGACTTGGAATGAAGGATTTTTACCCGGCGGTCGATTTGAGTCATTTCTTCCTCTTGTAGCTCCATAGGAGCATCAGTGGCAACGAATGGAGCGGGGTGGCTGAAGATCTATATGCTCGTTATCACCATCAATCTCCATGCATGAAGCTAGTTGCGTTTGAATCTGTAGACAGTAGGAGGAAGTTTCTGGCATGTGCAGAGAAGGTTAGACCCTCTTTCGCTATTACAAATCATTTGTTAGATGTGATTCAAACACTGTCACGGTCCCAACCCATTCATACCACACCTTCAACCAAACGCATCCTAAGACAATGTCATAGTTTGTGACTAGTATCTTAAATTGTTGCCATCTCATCAGCGGTGCCACTAGAAATTTATTTGGCACCGCTTCAGCAGTTTGTGCAGTCAACTTTGGTCCACACATCCGAGAAGCCAAGCAGTAAAATACTAAAATCTTTATGGCACAAAGGAACTGGGCATCGGAGCAACTACGTGCTCTAGAATCCGGGTCCCTGATTTTTTTCCGCTGCATCGGCTCGCCAGTGCAGGGCACCGGTGCCAGATGTAGCAACAATTGTCTTTACACCAGTTTTGGCATACATAGTGGACGGCCTTAGTGCTATTAGTTCTATGTTACTAAATTTGTTCATGTACACACATGTTAGTATCAATTTGTTGTCATCCAAACATTGTCGCTATGTTGTTGCAGTTATATTTACCTTCCTCATAAAATGTTCAATTTGTTATTTATTGTACAGGAGTAAGAACTTGTAGCGTTGTTGTAGTTAATTATAGCTTCTGATGTTCCAGAATTTGGTTGTTATCTCAGTAGTAATTAATTCATTTGCACATTGATCTTTTTGAGAAGATATGTCATAATTAACATGTTTCTTTAGTTTTTCAAAATAAGCATTGGTGATTTTCTATGTTGCTATAAACCCATTTCCCCTAAAATTGTTACTGATCTAGTTTTAAATATTATAGGATGAACGGAAGTGTTCTTACTTGGAGTGGGTTGATCAAGAGTGGCCACAGTGTTTGAAGATGTGCCTAGCGAAGCTCTGGAGCATGTATGAGGAAGAGAACACACGTAGGCTTAGAGAAAGTGTTGTCATCGCTGAAGAATATTTGAAGATGCGGGATAAAAAGAGGAAGGTGGAGAATGAGCTCAAAGTTTTTAAATCAGAATTTGCTAAGATGGTGTTGGCGAAGGACGAGGCACTTTCTCAGTTGGCCAGTGCAAAACAGGTTCTTACTGAACTGAAAGCAGAGGTGGATAAGACGATCCTGGATGATCTCGATTAGGGAATTGAATTTATTGTTCTAATATTGTTCTTATGTAGTTGAACTAGCTATATGTTGTACTGTGTTGTTTTCATGTAGCTATCGTACTGTGATGTTATAATATATTTATGTGCCTGATATGAAATTGGCAAACAACTGTTCGATATGAAATGTGAATTTGCGTAATACTGGAATTATTAATTGTAAACTAATAAACCTGCTAAATGTTTCATGGAACTATGCAAACGGTTCTAGTAGTAAAAGCGCTTGTGATGGATAGCCCAATGTCACACAGTTTTCTTCATCAAATCGTGTGTGATGTAGTTGATAAAAGCAAACAGTTAACCAAGGCAGAGCGTGTGTGATAGTTACACCTTTCACACACGAGCCTACACATAAAACTATGTGGGATGTACATACGAATGAAAATGTTTTCCCTGGATTGAATGTGCGGGATGTACATAAGAACGAAAACATATTCCTTGGATTGACTATGTGTGATATACATACGAACGGAAACGTTTTCACTAGATTGACTGTGTGGGGTGTACATAAGAATGGAAACGTATTCCTTGGATTCACCGTGTGGGATGTACATACCTACGGAAATGTTTTTCTGGGATTCACCGTGTGGGATATATATACATACGGAAATGATTGGGTTTCGATGCCTCGCCCGATCGCACACGGCCCCAGCCCGTGTCCTAGGAGGGCCTATCCCCGACGATTTCTGAGTCATGTGGGAAGGACCCCCCTATTGCCCACACTCACTTGGGGACGGTTTCAAATGCTGTCGCCAAAAGGGGTTAAAACCATTTGTATAGCACCGACGCGTACCAGTGTGGGACACGGATCGGCTTGGTAAAGCACTGACACATGAGACCACATGTTAGCAAACCGCCAGGCCAGCACCCTCTAAAAATAAGAAACCTCCCCCGCCATCTGCGCGGCAAAATCACCTCCTTTTTACTAATCTTGATACTATAATTTTTAGATCAATATAATTGAGATTTGTATAGATAGCACACAGGAGCAAAACCAAGTGGTACGAGGGCATCGACAATGTGTAGCCAAATGTGAAAATAGCTTTTGGCATCGATGGAAACCATTGTGGACAGTGCTGCCATGGCCAAAAAGATGGAACCGAAGCTCCCTGATTGATTGAAGGAATAGAAAATGCAACGTCTCTCCTCTTTCTCGTGCTTGGACGCATGTACAGTATCGACCACAGAGTCTACTCCCCTGTCCCTTCTATCACAAATCACAAAGCAGTGAGGCGTCAAATCACAAAGCACGAACGAAGCAACCATCATTTCACTCTTCGCTGGCTCTGCTTCTCCATCGCCTTCTTCGAGAAACCACCTCACCGCACTAAGCTGGATGGACGATGCTATTGTGTAGTACTAGTACATTTACGCGTCCTTTGGTTCAATGGATTTCCTGGATGCGAATAAGGCGGTTGTCTCGTCTTGCAGGTGGCACTTGCGAACGACTTACCGTGGTCTCCCTCAATGGTGTTCTCCGTCGAACGCACTTCGTGAAACCACAATGTTCGAGATATCGTCGATGTCACCACAATGGGGAAGGAAGTCAAATAGTTACTACCTCCATTTTTTGGTACACAAGGCCAATATATCAAAATTACAATTTGTAGAAGGCCACTAACACTAATCGAGGCAAAATTGATGGGGTTTGCCTCGTACTAGCAACCAAGGACATTAATATACCCTTGCATGCATGCAGAAGTGAGAAGGTTGGTTTGCATGGCGCCGCATTAATCAAGCGATAAGGAGTGAGATGGTTAGCTCTTTGGGCTTTGGAGAAAAAATACGCATTAATTGACATGTTAAACAAGGATTTGTATCGATTAATCCCGGGAAGAAAAAGCCTGCCTTTCTTTTTTAACACTAGTACTCCTACGTACGTACTTGTATCCTGTTTGGATCTAGGCCTTGCATTGCCATACTTCACCACACATTTTGCCAAGCTTGCCTAAAGTTTTCAAAATGAAAAGGAGGTACACTTGCGCACGGCTGTCGCGGTCGCACTGCACCCTCACACAGTCGCTCCTGCACGCCGCGGTCGCACCGCACCCTCACACAGTCGCTCGTGCACGCCGCAAACCCGACCAAGGGAACGCACTCTCACTGACACGTGCTACCGCATGTGCTCAAACCAAACTCATCCATCCTACCGCTGACACATAGTTTTCATTCATACAGTATGTTTATAACCGCATGTTGGGGAAGATCCGTACGGCCCATGCGGTGGTCTGTTGGGGAAGAAGAAGGGGTGAGGAAGAAGGGTTAGGAGACGTAGGATATTCATCCAGCCGCCTGAAATGATCGACTGGCCCAAATGATGAAAGTCAGGCGACTTGCATAAATATATGGTTTTACACAGCAAAAGGTCCATAAAAACAACAACACAAAGAAAAACTATCACTGCTCGCGGAACGAGACGACCTCGTCGTCTTTGGCTGCCGGCGCGAACCAGCCATGGTTGGCAACGTGTGTCTCCACACTGTGGTTGTCCTTGGCCTCTAGCTAGTTGTTCACGCGGAGCATGCGGGCGCTCTGCATAGACGAGAGCACCGCTTGGTTCAAGCCATGATGTCCGGTTCTGCCCGTAGGAGGGCCTCGATGGCAGCGGCATCCACGCGCTCCGCGTCGAGTTGAGCCTCCGCCACCCGGTTCAAGTCCAAGACGTCTGGTTCCGCCTATAGGAGGACCTCGATGGCAGCGGCATCCATGCGCTCTACGTTAAGTTGAGCCTCCGCCACCCGGTTCAAGTCCAGGACGTCCGGTTCCGCCGGCAGGAGGGCCTCGATGGCAATGGCATCCACGCGCTCCGCGTCAAGTTGAGTCTCTGCTGCTCGGTTCACATCCACGACATCCGGTTCCACCTATAGGAGAGCCTCAATGGTAGCGGCATGCGCGCGCTTCTGGTCGAGTTGAGCCTCCGCCTCCCGGTCCTCCTTTAGTATCGCCAGGTTGAACCGTTGGTCCATCGGCACCATGGGGGACCTGGACGCTGGCACGAAGTCGATGTCCATCGTCTTATACGCATCGGGGGCCTTCTGCGCCACGACCTCCGCCATGAACATTGGATCGGCTTCCTCCTCCTCGTAGCTTGGCTCCAGAGAACCCGGGGATTGGCCCGCCGCAAAGCGAGCTTGGGAACAGAGGTCTGTGGCACCGACCGCCGCCGCGATTTCTGCGCGGCGCTCCAGCGTCAGCATCTTGTAGTACGTGATCTTACGGTGCACCATGGCTTTCCGGCGAACTAGGGGACGCTTGATGCGGGCTAGGGGATCTAAAGGTGGGGGAATGGGCTGGAGAGGAGGTGTGGTTTTGGGTAGTGGCTGGCGTAGGCCGAGCAGCTAAGGTTCTAGTGTGAATAGTGGTTCCGGTGACGACGGGTCAATCGGTTTTGACTGTACATCGCTCTTGTCGCGTTCGCGTTGCACCCCGGCACGCTGGACCCTCCAAGTCGCTCACCGAATGGAACGTGCTTCGTCTTGCGTTTTCGCTCGCTTGTGGGACCACAGTTGAGAGCAAACCGACATCCCCTCCTACCCCGCTCGAGTCATTTATACTACTACTCCCTTCGTTTTATGCGGAGTAAATAAAAACAAAGGGAGTATACTACGGATGAGGATCCCCTGACGTGGTCGAACCCATTGAGTAACTGACATGTGGGGCCAAGCAAGCATGGGCCCCCAGTATGTGACCGAAAGGGTGGGTAAGGCAGGGATACCTACGTTAGAGGATCCACTTCCACTACTACTCCCTCCTTCCATCTATACAGGGCCTAATGCGTTTTTCGAGGCTAACTTTGACCAAATGTTAGAGTAATAATATATGACATGCAACTTACACAAAACATATGGTCAAATTCGTATGTGAAATGAGCTTCCAATGATATAATTTTCACATTATACATCTCATGTACTATTAATCTTGTCAATAGTCAAAGGCGGTTTTGAAAAACACATTAGAGCATGGTTAATAATGTAGCCGGCTGTTGGCTATAAAAAGATGCCACCTCACTTAGAGCCATCATAAAAAATACTACTCATATAAGCATTTAATCTTTGCATGGTTAAGTAATAGGTTGGCTCTTAGAATGGCTATTAGGTTGGCTCTAAGGTATATGATTGGAAGAGAGTTGCATGCGTACTATTTTTTTCTTAATCTATGTGTTATAGCCGGGCTATAGAATAAGAGCCCGCTTCACTCTCTCTCCTCTCTTCTCACTCCTCCAAGCAGGATTTTTATGACATGGCAAGTCTTATAGCCTGCTGACTAGGCCTTATTAGACTTGCTCTTAGGCCCTATATAAATGGAAGGAGGGAGTACTATGAGCACTACATACTCTGTTATAGATGTTGTCAGTACTCCACTAGTACTATTGGACAGGGAGCTTAAAAAGTTACTATTGGACTGGCTATACGTGGCGAAATCCTAGTAGGAAGAGCATGCACGAGAACAAGCACATTCATGTGGTTGAAAACAAAATGGAAACCATCTCTGTTTGAATACAAATCTAGGAGTACGTACGAATCTAACAATATTGATTGGGCATTGTTGAATGTTGATACTTTTTTCTGTAAGTTTGATTAAAGTAGAGATACTTTGACTACACATAAAACTTATATGTAAACTAGAAAGGATCGGAGGGAGTATACTGTACGTTCAAAAGCGGAACAAACATTGAATGCCCTTTATATATGATTTGCAGATGCTATGATCACCGGTTCAAAATTTTGAATCTGCCTTAGGTATGACACATGCACCCACTCGTTCTCTCTCAATTTCATCTCGGGGTCCGGAGATCGATTGAAAGAGTACTAGGGTGGGTACAATATGTTCATTTCACTTATGAACGTACAATATACTCCCTCCGATCCCCACAGACCCCCTCCCTCCCCCCCCCCCGCGGGTAATTTCTATCATAGAAACAGACCAAACCTTTATCTCCTTGCACGACACGCAATTGATCTCTCAACATCAATCGATCTCGTCAAGATGTGTCGGGGCATGAACTGAATGGGATGTCAAAACTAAGACGGCAAGCGTGGAGGCAAAGTGAAACTTTAAATGAACCGTTTGTTTGTATGCATGTTGAATAAATTACAACATTGGAAATAGAAGCATGGTCTAGGCCCACATGCGAATGATACTCGGCGGAATGTTCAAATGAGACATGTGGGAGGATGTACTTGACCGGAGGGCGGCATGATCGATGGAGAAGAGGGTTGGAGAGGAATGAGAAATAAGCAACACCACATGATTATAATTGAACGACTCAAATAAACAATAAGTTGTATCATTTTCCCTTCCGTCTTGGTCATGGAGTAAGATACTCCCTCCATTTTTATTTACTCTGCATATTAGGTTTGACTGAAGTCAAACTTCATAAAATCTGACCAAATTTATAGAAAAATATGAACATTTACAATAGCAAATCTATATGATGTGAAAGTATATTTGATACGTCTCCAACATATCTATAATTTTTGATTGTTCCATGCTATTATATTATCTGTTTTGAATGTTAATGGGCTTATTTATACACTTTTATATTATTTTTGGGACTAACCTACTAACCCAAGGCCCAGTGCAAATTGTTGTTTTTTTGCCTATTTCAGTGTTCGGCAGAAAAGGAATATCAAACGGAATCCAAACGGAATGAAACCTTCGGGAGAGTTATTTTTGGAACAAACGTGATCCAGGGGACTTGGAGTAAACGTCAAGAAAGAAGCGAGGCGACCACGAGGCAGGAGGGTGCGCCCCCACCCTCGTGGACCCCTCGCAGCTCCACCGACCTACTTCTTCCTCCTATATATATGCATATACCCCGAAAAACATCCAGGAGCACCACGAAACCATATTTCCACCGCCGCAACCTTATGTACCCAAGAGATCCCATCTTGGGGCCTTTTCCGGAGCTCCGCCGGAGGGGGAATCGATCACAGAGGGCTTCTACATCAACACCATAGCCTCTCCGATGATGTGTGAGTAGTTTACCACAGACCTTAGGGTCCATAGTTATTAGCTAGGTGACTTCTTCTCTCTCTCTTTGGATATCAATACAATGTTCTCCTCGATCTCTTGGAGATCTATTTGATGTAACTCTTATTGCGGTGTGTTTGTCGAGATCCGATGAATTGTGGGTTTATGATCAAGTTTATCTATGAACAATATTTGATTCTTCTCCGAAATCTTTTATGTATGATTGGTTATCTTTGCAAGTCTCTTCGAATTATCAGTTTGGTTTGGCCTACTAGATTGATCTTTCTTGCAATGGGAGAAGTGCTTAGCTTTGGGTTCAATCTTGCGGTGTCCTTTCCAAGTGACAGCAAGGGCAGCAAGGCACGTATTGTATTGTTGCCATCGAGGATAAAAAGATGGGGTTTATATCTAATAAGATGCCCTCTAATTTTGAATCTAATATTAAAGAATTTATTAGTTCGCAAAAGAGTTTCAATGCTTTGATTGAAGAAAAAATGTCTAAGATTGATGAGTTGGCTAGGAACGTGGATAGAATTTCTCTTGATGTTGATTCTTTGAAACTTAGATCTATTCCACCTAAGCATAATATCGATGAGTCTCTCAAAGCCATGAGAATTTCCATTGATGAGTGCAAAGAAAGAACCGCTAGGATGTGTGCTAAAAAAGATTGCTTTATAAAAGCGTGTTCTTCTAGTTTTGATGATAATAAGGATGAAGATATAAAAGTGATTGATGTGTCTCCTATTAAATCTTTGTTTTGCAATATGAATTTTGATAATGATGGAACTGGAGATGAGTCAACTTTAGTTAAAAGGCATCCCAATAATTCGGAGTTTTTAGATCTTGATGCAAAAATTGGTAAAAGTGGGATTGGAGAGGTCAAAACTTTACATAGAAATGAACCCACTATTTTGGATTTCAAGGAATTTAATTATGATAATTGCTCTTTGATAGATTGTATTTCCTTGTTGCAATTCGTGCTAAATTCTCCTCATGCTTATAGTCAAAATAGAGCTTTTACCAAACATATCGTTGATGCTTTAATGCAATCTTATGAAGAAAAGCTTGAATTAGAAGTTTCTATTCCTAGAAAGCTTCATGATGAGCGGGAACCTACTATTAAAATTAAAATTAAAGATCATGAATGCTTTGCTTTATGTGATTTGGGTGCTAGCGTTTCCACGATTTCTAAAACTTTGTGTGATGTGTTAGGTTTCCATGAATTTGATGATTGTTCTTTAAATTTGCATCTCGCGGATTCCACTATTAAGAAACCTATGGGAAGGATTAATGATGTTCTTATTGTTGCAATTAGGAATTTGTGCCTGTAGATTTCATTATTCTTGATATTGATTGCAATCCTACATGTCCCATTATTCTTGGTACACCTTTTCTTAGAACGATTGGTGCAATTATTGATATGAAAGAAGGGAATATTAGATTCCAATTTGCGTTAAGGAAAGGCACGGAACACTTTCCTGGAAAGAAAATTAACTTACCTTATGAATCTATTATGAGAGCCACTTATGGATTGCATACCAAAGATGATAATACCTAGATCTATTCTTACTTTTATGTCTAGCTAGGGCCGTTAAACGATAGCGCTTGTTGGGAGGCAACCCAATTTTTGTTTTTGTTTATTGCCTTTTGGTTCTGTTTAGTAATAAATAATTCATCTAGCCTCTGTTTAGATGTGGTTTTATGCTTTTAATTAGTGTTTATTCCAAATAGAACCTTTGGGAAAACTTGGGGATAGTTTTTGCGATCTTGCTGTAAAAACAGAAACTTTAGCGCTCACGAGATTTGCTGCCATTTTTTACTGGAGAGTGAGATTAGGTTGATTCTTTTTGTAGATGATTAATAGCCAAATTCCTCACGTGCACCAATTATTTCAGAATTTTTGGGGTTACAGAAGTATTCGAAACGTACAGATTACTACAGACTATTCTGTTTTTGACAGATTCTGTTTTTCGTGTGTTGTTTGCTTATTTTGATGAATCTATGGCTAGTATCGGAGGGTATGAACCATAGAGAAGTTGGAATACAGTAGGTTTAACACCAATATTAATAAATAATGAGTTCATTACAGTACCTTAAGTGATGGTTTGTTTTCTTATACTAATGGAGCTCATGAGATTTTCTGTTGAGTTTTGTGTTGTGAAGTTTTCAAGTTTTGGGTAAAGATTTGATGGATTATGGAATAAGGAGTGGCAAGAGCCTAAGCTTGGGGATTCCCAAGGCACCCCAAGGTAAAATTAAAGGACAACCAAAAGCCTAAGCTTGGGGATGCCCTCTTTCGTCTTCTTCCATCGGTAACTTTACTTGAGGCTATATTTTTAGTCACCACATGATATGTGTTTTGCTTGGAGCATCTTGTATGATTTGAGTCTTTTATTTTTAGTTTACCACAATAATCCTTGATGTACACACCTTTTGGGAGAGACACACATGAATTGGAATTTATTAGAATACTCTATGTGCTTCACTTATATCTTTTGAGCTAGATAATTTTGCTCTAGTGCTTCACTTATATCTTTTAGAGCACAGTGATGGTTTTATTTTATAGAAATTATTGATATCTCATGCTTCACTTATATTATTTTGAGAGTCCCTTAGGATAGTATGGTAATTTCTTTGGTTATAAAATTAGTCCTAATATGATAGGCATCCAGGATGGGTATAATAAAAACTATCATAGAAAGTGCATTGAATACTATGAGAAGTTTGATAGTTGATAATTGTTTTGAGATATAAAGATGGTGATATTAGAGTGTGATAGTTGAGTTGTGAATTTGAGAAATACTTGTGTTGAAGATTGCAAGTCCCGTAGCATGCACGTTGGTAACCGTTGTGTAACAAATTTGAAACATGAGGTGTTCTTTGATTGTCTTCCTTATGAGTGGCGGTCGGGGACAAGCGATGGTCCTTTCCTACCAATCTATCCCCCTAGGAGCATGCACATAATGCTTGGTTTTTGATGACTTGTAGATTTTTGCAATAAGTATGTGAGTTATTTATGACTAATGTTGAGTCCATGGATCATACGTACTCTCACCTTTCCATCATTGCTAGCCTCTTTTGTACCGTGCATTGCCCTTTCTCACCTTGAGATTTAGTGCAAACTTCGCCGGTGCATCCAAACCCCGTGATATGATACGCTCTATCACACATAAACCTCCTTATATCTTCCTCAAAACAGCCACCATACCTACCTATTATGGAATTTCCATAGCCATTCCGAGATATATTGCCATGCAACTTTCCACTCTTTCATTTATGACACGCTTCATCATTGTCATATTGTTTTGCATGATCATGTAGTTGACATCGTATTTGTGGCAAAGCCACCATGCATAATTTATCATACATGTCACTCTTGATTCATTGCCCTTCCCGGTACACCGCCGGAGGCATTCATATAGAGTCATATTTTGTTCTAGTATCGAGTTGTAATCATTGAGTGTAAATAAATAGAAGTGTGATGATCATCATTAATAGAGCATTGTCCCAAATAAAAAAAGGAGAAAGGCAAAAAAAGGCCCAAAAAAAGAAATAAAAGGGATAATGCTACTATCCTCTTTTTCCACACTTGTGCTTCAAAGTAGCACCATGATCTTTATGACATAGAGTCTCTTGTCTTGTCACTTTCATATACTAGTGGGAATTTTTCATTATAGAACTTGGCTTGTATATTCCAACAATGGGCTTCCTCAAATGCCCTAGGTCTTCATGATCAAGCAAGTTGGATGCACACCCACTTAGTTTCTTTTGTTGAGCTTTCATACATTTATAGCTCTAGTGCTTTCATTGCATGGCAATCCCTACTCCTTGCATTGACATCAATTGATGGGAATATCCCTAGCCCGTTGATTAGCCTCGTCGGTGTGAGACTTTCTCCTTTTTTTCTTCTCCACATAACCCCCATCATCATATTCTATTCCACCCATAGTGCAATATCCATGGCTCACGCTCATGTATCGCGTGAAAGTTGAAAAAAGTTTGAGATTACTAAGGTATGAAACAATTGCTTGGCTTGTCATCGGGGTTGTGCAAGATGAGAGCATTCTTGTGTGACAAAAATGGAGCATGACCAAACTATATGATTTTGTAGGGATGCACTTTCTCTTGCCATGTTATTTTGAGAAGACATGATTGCTTAGTTAGTGTGCTTGAAGTATTATTATTTTTTATGTCAATATTAAACTTTTGTTTTGAATCTTTCGGATCTGAACATTCATGCCACAATAAAGAAAATTACATTGAGAATTATGCTAGGCAGCATTCCACATCAAAAAATTCTATTTTTATCATTTACCTACTCGAGGACGAGCAGGAATTAAGCTTGGGGATGCTTGATACGTCTCCAACATATCTATAATTTTTTATTGTTCCATGCTATTATATTATCTGTTTTGGATGTTAATGGGCTTATTTATACACTTTTATATTATTTTTGGGACTAACCTACTAACCAGTGCAAATTGCAGTTTTTTCCTATTTCAGTGTTTCGCAGAAAAGGAATATCAAACGGAATCCAAACGGAATGAAACCTTCGGGAGAGTTATTTTTGGAACAAACGTGATCCAGGGGACTTGGAGTAGACGTCAAGAAAGAAGAGAGGCGTCCACGAGGCAGGAGGGCGCGCCTGCCCCCTAGGTGCGCCCCCACCCTCGTGGGCCCCTCGCAGCTCCAGCGACCTACTTCTTCCTCATATATATATATATCCATATACCCCGAAAACATCCGGGAGCACCATGAAACCATATTTCCACTGCTGCAACCTTCTGTACCCAAGAGATCCCATCTTGGGGCCTTTTCCGGAGCTCCGCCGGAGGGGGAATCGATCACGGAGGGCTTCTACATCAACACCATAGCCTCTCCGATGATGTGTGAGTAGTTTACCACAGACCTTCAGGTCCGTAGTTATTAGATAGATGGCTTCTTCTCTCTCTTTGGATCTCAATACAATGTTCTCCTCGATCTTCTTGGAGATCTATTTGATGTAACTCTTTTTGCGGTGTGTTTGTCGAGATCCGGTGAATTGTGGGTTTATGATCAAGTTTATGTATGAACTATATTTGATTCTTCTCTGAAATCTTTTATGTATGATTGGTTATCTTTGCAAGTCTCTTCGAATTATCAGTTTGCTTTGGCCTACTAGATTGATCTTTCTTGCAATGGGAGAAGTGCTTAGCTTTGGGTTCCATCTTGCGGTGTCCTTTCCAAGTGACAGCAGGGGCAACAAGGCACGTATTATATTGTTGCCATCGAGGATAAAAAGATGGGGTTTATATCATATTGCTTGAGTTTATCCCTCTACATCATGTCATCTTGCCTAATGCATTACTCTGTTCATATGAACTTAATACTCTAGATGCATGCTGGATAGCGGTCGATGTGTGGAGTAATAGTAGTAGATGCAGAATCGTTTCGGTCTACTTGTCGCGGACGTGATGCCTATATACATGATCATGCCTAGATATTCTCATAATTATGCACTTTCTATCAATTGCTTGACAGTAATTTGTTCACCCACCGTAATACATATGCTATCTTTAGAGAAGCCACTAGTGAAACCTATGGCCCCTGGGTCAATCTTTTATCATATAAGTTTTCAATCTATTTTATTTTGCAATCTTTACTTTCAATCTATATCATAAAAATACCAAAAATATTTATCTTATTATTATCTCTATCAGATCTCACTCTCGTAAGTGACCGTGAAGGGATTGACAACCCCTTTGTCGCGTTGGTTGCGAGGTTCTTATTTGTTTGTGTAGGTACGAGGGACTTGCGTGTAGTCTCCTACTGGATTGATACCTTGGTTCTCAAAACCTGATGTAAATACTTACGCTACTTTGCTGCATCACCCTTTCCTCTTCAAGGGAAAACCAATGCAGTGCTCAAGAGGTAGCAATATTCAATAATGAATCTAATGGTATTGATTTGTTATTGTTTCTGTCTATAAACTTTGTCGAAGTTTACAAAGTTTGACTTTGAGCAAAGCTAAAATGTGGAGTAAATAAAAACAGAGGGAGTATGTAGGGACTAGTATAGTTACTACTGCTGGGACATGGTAAGTTGGACCCCTAAATGCGGGCACAGACCAGGCACACCTCAATTATTCCATGAAACAGTCGGACACCTACATTTAGCACACCATCCGGTTACTTAATCAAGTGTTACGCTTCACTAGTTGAAAGGGAAAAGGGTGGTACTGTACCCAAAACCACCACACTTGGGGCTAGGGTAACAACTTGGTACTATACCACATTTGAACCAGGGCACGAAAACCACCTGTTCTGCGCCTAATGCGCAACGCGGAGCACCGATGCTCGAATTTGGCCGAGAAAACAGGGAAACTAACATGTGGAGCACACCTGTTGGGACGACGTGGCGCAGACGAGTCAATGGAGGAGCTAGCCCACGACCTCCTCGCCACCGGCAACCGTTCATGTGGGTCGTGGGGGCCAACAACGTGGCGCAGCTCCCACACCGCCTCTGGACATGGCGACCGCGGTGAGCGACACGCTCATCATCGCTGGACACGATCGGCTTCGGTGTGCCGAGGGTGGCGTTAGCACTGTGGCATGACTAGCAAATCAACACCTGGCTCGTCGAGGATGCACGGGGCACTGAAGTGCCCGCACGCCGCACGCTTCCGCGGAGTGGTGTAGCGTGGCCAACTGCATCCCCAGGACCCGAGACCATGCCGGGTCGTCTTGCTTTTTTAATGACATGTGGGGATCACATGTGAGCAAAGGGCATCGCCAACATTGCCACGACCGCAGCTGACTACCCTAGCACACCAAAAACCCTCGTCCCTCGCGACGTCGCGCAGTGCGTTCCTAGCCGGTGCCACCTGCCTGCATTCATGTCGTCCATTCGTATGCCGTCGTTAAGAGGCTCGGTGTCCGAGGAATCAAATCTGGTGACTTAATGACGCACCTGGACGCTTGGCCTCAATGGAATGCGCTACTTAAAGCGGCAACGCCCAGCTAAACTCCACACCATAGCGCATCGTCCTACTACCTGGCACCACATCTGCCATGACCACGAGCGCGAACGCTCCACGGGAGAGCTTGTCTTTGGGGTTGAAGCTCGAGGTCGCTGCCCTCGCTCAAGTCGCCGCTCGCGACGCAATAGCGGTGTAGCCAGACGCGGATGCGACCACACAAGTGGTGGCCACACTGGCGACCGAGGACGGGAGCACCGTCAGCCACGCATCCTACTTGCTGCCATCCAATGTCCGACACCGCCGAGGTCGGGGACTCCTCTGAGGATGAGTAGGGCATGGGAGGCGGGAGGGCATGGTGTGCCAACTAGCCAGTCCGTCTCCCGTGTTCTACACTTCCTCGCCGGAGAGCACCTTCACTTCATGGGTCTTGAACCCCGCCTCCGTACATGGAGATCACAGATGGAGGACGTCGGTCACCGCCGTAGAGTAGGTTTAGGGTCAGGTTTCTTTTATTTTTCTGTCCTATAAAAGTTCGAAATGTAATGAAAATCTGCCGTGTTTGCATTAATCTCGTCCGGTGTATATGCACTTTCACAATAATAGTAAGATATATTGTAGGAGTATATGGAATGATGATTCGTTTTTGTGTGTATAAACATAGAAGGTTTGACCCAAGAAAAAGCTAACATGCAAAGTAAATAAACACATAGGGTCTACATACACAATTTATCTTAGGCACTCCAATAGTACGTCCACTACACATTCATGCATTTCACATCTTTCTACATCTATGGGAACCTACGAAAGGGTTAACGTAAATTGCCTCTCTCTCTCCTCCCTGATTTTCATGGTGGTGGGCCCCTCCCTCCCCCCAATCTACAATCAATAGCTCACACATTTCACATTATGTTAATTACGTAACTGGGATTACGTAGGTGTAGCATTACTCGTCCTAAAAAACCCAACTAAGCCAACCTCCCAGCATATTGCGTAGGAAAAGACCCGGCCGCGCCGTTTTAGTCGGGATTACCAGATTACTAGTAGTAGTATCGATGGATCGCGCGAAGCACTAAGTTTTTTGAGGGGGCAAAGCACCAAGTTTAAAAGGAAAAAAGGTAGTACACTCACAGCACCTGTGTCACGGTCGCATTGCACCCCACACACGTTCGGTCCTGCACACGGCTCACACAAATGGAATGCGCTTCAGCTTGCCTCTTCACTGACACGTGGGGCTGCACTTGGAGAAACCGACCATGCGCCAAAGTCCCTGATACGTCTCCAACGTATCTATAATTTTTTATTGTTCCATGCTGTTATTTTATCAATCTTGGATGTTTTATAATCATTTTATAGTCATTTTATATCATATTTTGGTACTAACCTATTGACATAGTGCCAAGTGCCAGTTGTTGTTTTTCCATGTTTTTTACATCACGGAAAATCAATATCAAACGGAGTCCAAATGCCATGAAACTTGACGGAGAATTTTTATGGGCAAGAAGGAACACAACGGGCCCTAGATGCGCCTGGGGGGTGCCCCGAGGGGAGCACAACCCACCAGGGCGCGCCAGGAGGCCCAAGCGCGCCCTAGTGGGTTGTGAGCACCTCGGGTGCCCCCCGGACCGCCTCTTTGCTCTATAAATACCCCAATATTCTAGAAACCCTAGGGGAGTCAACGTAATATTGATCCAGTCGCCACAGAGTCCAGAACCACCAGATCCAATCTAGACACCATCTCGGATGGGGTTCACCACCTCCATTGGTGCCTCTCCGATGATGCGTGAGTAGTTCTTTGTAGACCTTTGGGTCCGTAGTTAGTCGCTAGATGGCTTTCTCTCTCTCTTGATTCTCAATACAATGGTCTCTTGGAGATCCATATAATGTAACTCTTTTGCGGTGTGTTTGTTTGGATCGATGAACTTTGAGTTTATGATCAGATCTATCTTTTTATATCCATGAAATCATTTGAGTTTCTTTGATCTCTTTTATGCATGATTGCTTATATCCTCGTATTTCTTCTCCAATATTTGGGTTTTGTTTGGCCAACTTGATCAGATTATCTTGCAATGGGAAGAGGTGCTTTGTAGTGGGTTTGATCTTACGGTGCTTGATCCCAGCGACAAAAGGGGAACCGACACGTATGTATCATTGCTACTAAGGATAAAATGATGGGATCTATCTCTACATATATAGATGTTGTCTACATCATGTCATCATTCTTATTGCATTACTCCGTTTCTCCATGAACTTAATACACTAGATGCATGCTGGATAGCGGTCGATGTGTGGAGTAATAGTAGTAGATGCAGGCAAGAGTCGGTCTGCTAATCTTGGACATGATGCCTATGTAATGATCATTGCCTGGATATCATCATGAGTATTTGAACTTCTATCAATTGCCCAGCAGTAATTTGTTCACCCACTGTTTGCTATTTTTCTCGAGAGAAGCCACTAGTGAAACCTATGGCCCCCGGGTCTCTTTCTCATATTATTTGCCTTTGCGATCTACTTTTATTTGCTTTGATTTTCACATCTATTAATCCAAAAACCCCAAAATACTTTGCTGCACTTTATTTTATTTGCGATCTATTTATTCAATATATTACAACTTTCTCCCGTCATGTACCAATTTCTGGCACCGTTACCCGAAAGGGATTGACAACCCCTTTAACACGTCGGGTTGCGAGCGGTTGTTATTGAAGGAAATATGCCCTAGAGGCAATAATAAAGTTGTTATTTATATTTCCTTATATCATGATAAATGTTCATTATTCATGCTAGAATTGTATTAACCGGAAACTTCGTACATGTGTGGATACATAGATAAACAGAGTGTCACTAGTATGCCTCTACTTGACTAGCTCGTTGAATCAAAGATGGTTAAGTTTCCTAGCCATAGACATGAGTTGTCATTTGATTAACGGGATCACATCATTAGATAATGATGTCATTGACTTGACCCATTTCGTTAGCTTAGCACTTGATCGTTTAGTATATTGCTATTGCTTTCTTCATGACTTATACGTGTTCCTATGACTATGAGATTATGCAACTCCCAGATACCGGAGGAACACTTTGTGTGCTACCAAACGTCACAACGTAACCGGGTGATTATAAAGGTGCTCTACAGGTGTCTCCGATGGTACTTGTTGAGTTGGCATAGATCGAGATTAGGATTTGTCACTCCGGTTGTGGGAGAGGTATCTCTGGGCCCTCTCGGTAATGCACATCACTATGAGCCTTGCAAGCAATGTAACTAATGAGTTAGTTGCGGGATGATGCATTACGGAACGAGTAAAGAGACTTGCCGGTAACGAGATTGAACTAGGTATTGAGATACCGACGATCGAATCTCGGGCAAGTAACATACCGATGACAAAGGGAACAACGTATGTTGTTATGCGGTTTGATCGATAAAGATCTTCGTAGAATATGTAGGAACCAATATGAGCATCCAGGTTCTGTTATTGGTTATTGACCGGAGATGAGTCTCGGTCATGTCTACATAGTTCTCAAACCCATAGGGTCCGCACACTTAACGTTCTATGACGAGTTGTATTATGAGTTATGTGATTTGATGACCGAAGTTTGTTCGGAGTCCCGGATGAGATCAGGGACATGACGAGAAGTCTCGAAATGGTCGAGACGTAAAGATCGATATGTTGGAAGGCTATATTCGGACATCGAAAAGGTTTCGAGTGATTCGGGTATTTTTCGGAGTACCGGAGAGTTATGAGAATTCGTATTGGGCCTTAATGGGCCATACGGGAAAGGAGAGAAAGGCCTCAAGGGTGGCCGCGCCCCTTCCCCATGGACTGGTCCGAATTGGACTAGGGAAAGGGGGCGCCCCCTTCCTTCCTTCTCCTTCTCCCTTCCTTTTTTTTTCCTATTCCATGTGGGAGGTGGAATCCTACTAGGACTAGGGAGTCCTAGTAGGACTCCACACTTTGGGCGCGCCCTATGAGGGTCGGCCTCCTCCTCCCTCCCTCCTTTATATACATGGCCAGGGGGCACCCAATAGACACACAAGTTGATCATTTATCTCTTAGCCGTGTGCGGTGCACCCCTCCACCATAATCCACCTCAGTCATATCATAGCGTGCTTAGGCGAAGCCCTGTTCCGGTAGCATCGTCATCACCGTCATCACGCCGTCGTGCTGACGAAGCTCTCCCTCGACACTCTACTGGATTGTGAGTTCATGGGACGTCACCAAGCCGAACGTGTGCAGATCGCGGAGGTGCCGTACTTTCGGCACTAGGATCGGTCGATCATGAAGACGTATGACTACATCAACTGCGTTGTCATAACGCTTCTGCTTACGGTCTACGAGGGTACGTAGACAATACTCTCCCCTCTCGTTGCTATGCATCACCATGATCTTGCTTGTGCATAGGAATTTTTTTGAAATTATTGTGTTCCCCAACAGTGGCACCAGAGCCAGTTTTATGCGTAGATGTTATATGCACGAGTAGAACACAAAGGAGTTGTGAGCGTGGGTATATACATATTGCTTGCCGTCACTAGTTGATTCTTGATTCAACGGTATTGTTGGATGAAGCGGCTCAGACCGACATTACGCGTACGCTTACGCGAGACTGGTTCTACCGTCGTGCTTCGCACACAGGTGGTTTCTCCAACTTTAGTTGAATCGGATTCAATGAACATGGTTCTTTCTGAAGATCAAAAAACAATCACTATACCGCGTTGTGGTTTTTGATTCGTAGGTAAGAATGGTTCTTGCTTAGCCCGTAGCAGCCACGTAAAACTTGCAACAACAAAGTAGAGGACGTCTAACTTGTTTTTTTAGGGCTTGTTGTGATGTGATATGGTCAAGACATAATGAGATATAAGTTGTTGTATGAGATGATCATGTTTTGTTGAAGTTATCGGCAACTGGCAGAAGCCTTATGGTTGTCTCTTTATTGCATAAGATGCAAGCGCCAAATAATTGCTTTACTTTATCGCTATGCGATAGCAATAGTTGCAAGAGCAATAGTTGGCGAGACGACCATGTGATGACACGTTGATAGAGATCAAGATGATGGAGATCATGGTGTCATGCCGGTGATGATAGAGATCATGACGGTACTTTGGAGATGGAGATCAAAGGCGCAAGATGATCATGGCCATATCATGTCACATATTTTGATTGCATGTGATGTTTATCCTTTATGCATCTTATTTTGCTTAGTTCAGCGTTAGCATTATAAGATGATCTCTCACTGAATTTCAAGGTATAAGTGTTCTCCCTGAGTATGCACCGTTGCGATAGTTCGTCATGCCGAGACACCACGTGATGATCGGGTGTGATAAAGTCTATATTCACATACAACGGGTGCAAGCCAGTTTTGCACACGCGGAATACTCGGGTGATGTCTACTACACAACCTTCTTCTTGTAGACGTTGTTGGGCCTGCAAGTGCACAGGTTTGTAGGACAGTAGCAAATTTCCCCCAAGTGGATGACCTAAGGTTTATCAATCCGTAGGAGGCGTAGGATGAAGATGGTCTCTCTTAAGCAACCCTGCAACCAAATAACAAAGAGTCTCTTGTGTCCCCAACACACCCAATACAATGGTAAATTGTATAGGTGCACTAGTTCGGCGAAGAGATGGTGATACAAGTGGTATCTGGATAGTAGATAATAGTTTTTGTAATCTGAAATAATAAAAACAGCAAGGTAACAAGTGATAAAAGTGAGCATAAACGGTATTGCAATGCATGGAAACAAGGCCTAGGGTTCATACTTTCGCTAGTGTAAGTTCCCTCAACAATACTAACATAACTGGATCACATAACTATCCCTCAACATGCAAAAAAGAGTCACTCCAAAGTCACTAATAGCGGAGAACGAACGAAGAGATTATGGTAGGGTACGAAACCACCTCAAAGTTATTCTTTCCAATCAATCCGTTGGGCTATTCCTATAAGTGTCACAAACAGCCCTAGAGTTCGTACTAGAATAACACCTTAAGACACAAATCAACCAAAACCCTAATGTCACCTAGATACTGCAATGTCACCTCAAGTATCCATGGGTATGATTATACGATATGCATCACACAATCTCAGATTCATCTATTCAACCAACACAAAGGACCTCAAAGAGTGCCCCAAAGTTTCTACCGGAGAATCACGACGAAAACGTGTGCCTACCCCTATGCATAGGTTCATGAACCCGCAAGTTGGTCACCAAAACATACATCAAGTGGCACGTGGTATCCCATTGTCACCACAGATATCCACGGCAAGACATACATCAAGTGTTCTCAAATCTTTAAAGACTCAATCCGATAAGATTACTTCAAAGGGGAAACTCAATTCATTACAAGAGAGAAGAGGGGGAGGAGAAACATAAGATCCAACTATAATAGCAAAGCTCACGATACATCAAGATCGTATCATCTCAAGAACACGAGAGAGAGAGAGATCAAACACATAGCTACTGGTACATACCCTCAGCCCCGAGGGAGAACTACTCCCTTCTCGTCATAGAGAGCGCCGGGATGATGAAGATGGACACCGGAGAAGGATTGCCCCCTCCGGCAGGGTGCCAGAACGGTTGTAGATTGGTTTTCGGTGGCTACGGAGGCTTCTGGCGGCGGAACTCCCGATCTATTCTTCGTTCTAGAAGTTTTAGGTCACGTAAGTATAAATGGGTGCAGGAGGTACGTCAGGGGAGCCACGAGGGTCCCACAAGACAGGGGGCGCGCCCTAGGGGGAGGGGGTGCCCCCCACCCTCGTGAGCACCTCGTTTCTTCCTTGACATGGGGTCCAAGTCCATCAGGTGTGTTTCCTTCCAAAAATAACTTCTCCAGTTGTTTTCGTTCCGTTTCGACTCCGTCTGATATCCCTTTTCTTCAAAACACTGAAATAGGCATAAAACAGCAAATCTGGGCTGGGCCTCCGGTTAATAGGTTAGTCCCAAAAGTAATATAAAAGTAGAAAATAAAGCCCAATATTGCCCAAAACAGTAGATAATATAGCATGGAGCAATCAAAAATTATAGATACGTTGGAGACATATCATCGGGTTAAACTTGACGAGCATAGTATATGCATATATGGCCTCGGAACACTGGAGGCCGAAAGGTCGAGCGTGAATCATATAGTAGATATGATCAACATAGTTATGTTCACCATTGAAAACTACTCCATCTCACGTGAATGATCAGACATGGTTTAGTTGATTTGGATCACGTGATCATTTAGATGACTAGAGGGATGTCTATCTAAGTGGGAGTTCTTAAGTAATATGATTAATTGAACTTTAATTTATCATGAACTTAGTCTTGATAGTATTTGCATAACTATGTTGTAGATCAATAGCTCGCGATGTAGCTCCCCGTTTATTTTTGATATGTTCCTAGAGAAAAACTATGTTGAAAGATGATAGTAGCAATGATGTGGGCTAGGTCCGTGATCTGAGGATTATCCTCATTGCTGCATAGAAGAATTATGTCCTTGATGCACCGCTAGGTGACAGACCTATTGCAGGAGCAGACATAGATGTTATAAACGTTTGACAAGGTCGGTATGATGACTACTTGATAGTTTAGTGCACCATGCTTTACGGCTTAGAACCGGGACTTCAAAAATGTTTTGAACGCACGGAGCATATAAGATGTTCGGAGTTGAAATTGGTATCTCATACTCATGCCCGTGTCAAGAGGTATGAGACCCCTAACAATGCGTTGCCTACAAGATGGAGGAGAATAGCTCAACGAGTGAGCATGTGCTCAGAATGTCTGAGTACTACAATCACTTGAATCAAGTGGGAGTTAATCTTCCCGATAAGATAGTGATTGATAGAGTTCTCTAGTCATTATCACCAAGTTACTAGAACTTTGTGATGAACTATAATATGCAAGGGATAACGAAAATGATTCCCAAAGCTCTTCGCGATGCTGAAATCGGTGAAGGTAGAAATCAAGAAAAAGCATCAAGTGTTGATGGTTGACAAGACCACTAGTTTCAAGTAAAAGGGCAAGGGAAAGAAAGGGAACTTCAAGAAGAATGGCAAGCAAGTTGCCACTCCCATGAAGAAGCCCAAATCTAGACCCAAGCCTGAAACTGAGTGCTTCTACTGCAAAGGAAATGGTCACTGGAAGTGGAACTGCCCTAGATACTTGGCAGATAAGAAGGATGGAAAAGTGAACAAAGGTATATTTGATATACATGTTATTGATGTGTACTTTACTAGTGTTTATAGCAAACCCCTCGGTATTTGATACTAGTTCAGTTGCTAAGAGTAGTAACTCGAAACGGGAGTTGCAAAATAAACAAAGACTAGTTGAGGTTGAGGTGACGATGTGTGTTGGAAATGATTCCAAGGTTGATAAGATCACCATCGCACACTCCCTTTATCTTCGTGATTAGTGTTGAATCTAAAATAAATGTTATTTGGTGTTTGCATTGAGCATAATATGATTGGATCATGTTTATTGCAATACAGTTATTCATTTAAGTCAAAGAATAATTTTTATTCTTTTTACATGAATAAAACCTCCTGTGGTCATACACCCAAGGTGAATGGTTTATTGAATCTCGATCGTAGTGATACACATATTCATAATATTGAAGCCAAAAGATGCAAAGTTAATAATGATAGTGCAACCTATTTTTGGCACTGCCGTTTAGGTCATATTGGTGTAAAGCGCATGAAGAAACTCCATGCTAATGGACTTTTGGAATCACTTGATGCTTGCGAACCATGCCTCATGGGCAAGATGACTAAGACTCCGTTCTCCGGAACAATGGAGTGAGCAACTGACTTATTGGAAATAATACATACTGATGTATGCAATCCGATAAGTGTTGAGGCTCGCGGCGGGTATCATTATTTTCTGACCTTCATAGATGATTTGAGCAGATATAGGTATATCTACTTAATGAAACATAAGTCTGAAACATTTGAAAAGTTCAAAGAATTTCAGAGTGAAGTGGAAAATCATCGTAACAAGAAAATAAAGTTTCTACGATCTGATCACGGAGGCGAATATTTGAGTTACGAGTTTGGTCTTCATTTGAAACAATGTGGAATAGTTTTGCAACTCACGCCACCTGGAACACCACAACATAATGGTGTGTCTGAACGTTGTAATCGTACTTTATTGGATATGGTGTGATCTATGATGTCTCTTACCGATTTACCACTATAGTTTTGGGGTTATGCATTAGAGGCAGCTGCATTCACGTTAAATAGGGCACCATCTAAATCCATTGAGATGACACCGTATGAACTATGGCTTGGCAAGAAACCAAAGCTGTTGTTTCTTAAAGTTTGAGGTTGTGATGATTATGTGAAAAAGTTTCAAAGTGATAAGCTTGAACCCAAATCGGAGTAGTGCATCTTCATAGGATACCCAAAAGGGAATTGTTGGGTACACCTTCTATCACAGATCCGAAGGCAAGATATTTTGTTGCTAAGAATGGATCCTTTCTAGAGAAGGATTTTCTCTCGAAAGAAGTGAGTGGGACGAAAGTAGAACTTGACGAGGTAACTATACCTACTCCCTTATTGGAAAGTAGTTCATCATAGAAATCAGTTCCAGTGATTCCTACACCAATAAGTGAGGAAGCTAATGGTGATGATCATGAAACTTCTGATCAAGTTACTACCGAACCTTGTAGGTCAACCAGAGTAAGATCCGCACCAGAGTGGTACGGTAATCCTATTCTGGAAGTCATGTTACTAGACCATGACGAACCTACGAACTATGAGGAAGCAATGATGAGCCCAGATTCCGCAAAATGGCTTGAGGCCATGAAATCTGAGATGGGATCCATGTATGAGAACAAAGTATGGACTTTGATAGACTTGCCCGATGATCGATGAGTCATTGAGAATAAATGGATCTTCAAGAGGAAGACGAACGCAGATAGTAGTGTTACTATCTACAAAGCTCGAATTATCACAAAATGTTTTTGACAAGATCAAGGTGTTGACTATGATGAGATTTTCTCACTCGTATCGATGCTTAAAAGTCTGTTCGAATCATGTTAGAAGTTGTCGCATTTTATGAAATCTGGCAAATGGATGTCAAAAGTGCATTCCTTAATGGATTTCTTAAAGAAGAGTTGTATATGATGAAACCAGAAGGTTTTGTCAATCCTAAAGGTGCTAACAAAGTGAGCAAGCTCCAGCGATCCATCTATGGACTGGTGCAAGCATCTCGGAGTTGGAATATATGCTTTGATAAAGTCATCAAAGCATATGGTTTTATACAGACTTGCGGTAAATCCTATATTTACAAGAAAGTGAGTGGGAGCACTACAACATTTCTGATAAGTATATGTGAATGATGTATTGTTGATCGAAAATAATGTAGAATTTTCTGGAAAGCATAAGGGAGTGTTTGAAAGGAGTTTTTCAAAGAAAGACCTCGGTGAATCTACTTACATATTGAGCATCAAGATCTATAGAGATAGATTAAGATGCTTGATATATTTTCAATGAGTACATACCTTGACAAGATTTTGAAGTAGTTCAACATAGAACAGTCAAAGAAGGAGTTCTTGCCTGTGTTACAAGGTGTGAAGTTGAGTAAAGACTCAAAACCCGACCACGGAAGAAAATAGAAAGAGAATGAAAAGTCATTCCCTATGCCTCAGTCATAGGTTTTATAAAATATGCTATGATGTGTACTAGACCTATTGTGTACCTCACCATAAGTTTGGCAAGAGGGTACAATAGTGATCCAGGAGTGGATCACTGGATAGCGGTCAAAAATATCCTTAGTGGAATAAGGAAATGTTTCTCGGTTATGGAAGTGACAAAGACTTCACTCCATATCAAGCGTAAATGTTTCTCGGTTAAGGAAATGTTTCTCGGTTATGGAGGTGACAAAGAATTGCTCACCTCCATATGCTTTGACACCGATCTGGATGACTCTAAGTCTCGATCTAGATACATATTGATAGTGGGAGCAATTAGCTAGATTAGCTCTGTGCAAAGCATTGTAGACATAGAAAATTTGCAAAATACATATGGCTCTGAATGTGGCAGACCTGTTGAATAAATTTCTCTCACAAGCAAAACATGATCACTCTTTGGGTGTTAATCACATAACGATGTGAACTAGATTATCGACTCTAGTAAACCCTTCGGGTGTTAGTCACATGGAGATGTGAACTAATCACATAAAGATGTGAACTATTGGTGTTAAATCGCATGACGATGTGAACTAGATTATTGACTCTAGTGCAAGTGGGAGGCTGAAGGAAATATGCCCTAGAGGCAATAATAAAGTTGTTATTTATATTTCCTTATATCATGATAAATGTTTATTATTCATGCTAGAATTGTATTAACCGGAAACTTAGTACATGTGTGGATACATAGACAAATAGAGTGTCACTAGTATGCCTCTACTTGACTAGCTCGTTGAATCAAAGATGGTTAAGTTTCCTAGCCATAGAAATGAGTTGTCATTTGATTAACGGGATCACATCATTAGAGAATGATGTGATTGACTTGACCCATTCCGTTAGCTTAGCACTTGATCGTTTAGTATATTGCTATTGCTTTCTTCATGACTTATACATGTTCCTATGACTATGAGATTATGCAACTCCTAGATACCGGAGGAACACTTTGTGTGCTACCAAACGTCACAACGTAACTGGGTGATTATAAAGGTGCTTTACATGTGTCTACGATGGTACTTGTTAAGTTGGCATAGATCGAGATTAGGATTTGTCACTCCGATTGTCGGAGAGGTATCTCTGGGCCCTCTCGGTAATACACATCACTATGAGCCTTGCAAGCAATGTAACTAATGAGTTAGTTGCGGGATGATGCATTACGAAACGACTAAAGAGACTTGCCGGTAACAAGATTGAACTAGGTATTGAGATACCGACGATCGAATCTCAGGCAAGTAACATACTGATGACAAAGGGAACAATGTATGTTGTTATGCGGTTTGACCGATAAAGATCTCCATAGAATATGTAGGAACCAATATGAGCATCCAGGTACTGCTATTGGTTATTAACCGGAGATGAGTCTCGGTCATGTCTACATAGTTCTCAAACCCATAGGGTCCGCATGCTTAACGTTTTGTGATGATTTGTATTATGATTTATGTGATTTGATGACCGAAGTTTGTTCGGAGTCCTGGATGAGGTCGGGGACATGACGAGGAGTCTCGAAATGGTCGAGACGTAAAGATCGATATATTGGAAGGCTATATTCAGACATTGGAAAGGTTCCTAGTGATTCGGGTATTTTTCGGAGTACCGGAGAGTTACGGGAATTTGTATTGGGCCTTAATGGGCCATACGGGAAAGGAGAGAAAGGCCTCAAGGGTGGCCGCGCCCCTTACCCATGGACTGGTCCGAATTGGACTAGGGAAAGGGGGCGCCTCCTTCTTTTCTTCTCCTTCTCCCTTCCCTTTTTCCTATTCCATGTGGGAGGTGGAATCCTACTAGGACTCCACACTTTGGGCGCGCCCTATGAGGGCCGGCCTCCTCCTCCCTCCCTCCTTTATATACATGGCTAGGGGGCACCCCATAGACACATAAGTTGATCATTGATCTGTTAGCCGTGTGCAGTGCCCCCCTCCACCATAATCCACCTCGGTCATATCGTAGCGGTGCTTAGGCGAAGCCCTATTTTGGTAGCATCATGATAACCGTCATCACGCTGTCGTGCTGACGAAGCTCTCCCTCGACACTCTGCTGGATCGTGAGTTCGTGGGACGTCACCAAGCCGAACGTGTGCAGATCACGGAGGTGTCGTACTTTCGGTACTAGGATATGTCGATCATGAAGAAGTACGACTACATCAACCGCGTCGTCATAACGCTTCTACTTATGGTCTACGAGGGTACATAGACAATACTCTCCCCTCTTGTTGCTATGCATCACCATGATTTTGCATGTGCGTAGGATTGGTTTTTGAAATTAGTGCGTTCCCAACAGTTATTTGTGTGGAGGGGCTGTTTATGTTGTGTTGCTTGGTTCTCCTACTGGTTCGATAACCTTGGTTTCATATCTGAGGGAAATACCTACCGCCGTTATGCTGCATCATCCCTTCCTTTTTGGGGAAATACCGACGTAGCTTCAAGCGACATCAAAAGGAATTTCTAGCGCCGTTGCCGGGGAGGATCTTCAACATATACCAGGGTCCTAATCACAAACCTCATCTCCTCGCAATTTACATTATTTGCCATTTGCCTCTCATTTTCCTCTCCCCCACTTCGCAAAAAATTGCCATTTTATCCGCCTCTCTTTTTCGTTCGCCGTTTCCTCATCGGATATATCCCTTGCTTGCAATCATGAGTGATTTCGGTATGGCACCAACATATCATGGCATAACTCTTAAGATTGGACTTACGGGCAATATGGATGCTAAAACTCTTATCTTGGGACAAGGGAACATTATGGGAAAAGAATGTATCCAAGAATTTTTCAATTGTGTTGGGAATCTAAGTCTTTATGACACTACTGCAGGATGCTGCTAACGCGACACTACGATCAGAGACCCTTCGAGAAACTGTGTGCGATGCCATAATCGCAAACGGTGCTATATGAAAACCGTCAGAAATGTGTAAAACGTTTGCGATGACGGAAGCATCAAACACGGTTCAGGTTTTAGTTGCGTGTGCGATGAAGGGCATACAGTCCAGTTCAATGAACTTTTTGCGATGAGGAGGAACAAAAGAAACGGGCAGCTAGATGGAGGCGTGTGCGATACACAGCATACGGTTCACTCGGATGAACTGTTTGTGATTAGGCAACACAAAAGAAACGGTCATCCATATCAAAGGTGTGTGCGATATACAGCATGCAGTTCACTCGGATGAACTATTTGCGTTGAGACATGAGAACAGAAATGGTTCAACTTAACAAGATGTGTGTGATACGCGACAAACAGGTCTGTAATCAGAAATGTGTCTGTAGACCGATAAGAACACATACGGTTGCTGCTAATAAGACATGTGTGTTGTGCGATGGGATTGCATATAGAACAACATACACACACACACACGCACACACTTGTAAGGACATGCTTGCATAACCAAATTAAACATCCACTTACATAGGTGGCTACTACAACCATGTCAATTGCACACACCAAAGTAAACTATTACATGCATAATTACATAGGTGGCTACTACACACATGACATTTCCACACACCAATAAAGTAAATTATATATTACATGCATGATTAACTAGCATAAAAGATCATCTGATCATCACCTACTTCTTGTGACGCTGCTTACTCTGCTAGTGGCTCGATCCGGGCTCGTCGATTTGGGTAACGAGGCACTTCCTCATGTCAACGATCCGCCTGTGCATCTCGTAGCATGTGTACACTCTCTTGGCTGCAAACCTGAGGTGCGGTTCATCCAGTTGCCGCATCCAGGCCCCATGCCAGGATACGGGACTTGTTCTCTGGGCATCCTACTTCATCTTTTCATAGTAGGGGTCGATGATGGCCGAGGCGAGTTCGACCAGGGAGTCCTTATTCGTCCTACCCCAGACCATGTAGTGGTCATAGATTTCAACATGGTTCTTGCAGGCCAAGCCTGTAACACTAAGCGCTTTTACATCGTTGGTGGTATCCACCGTGGCGAACTTGTAGTCAGTGCTGTTGACAAACCTGTTGAAACGGTCGCAAGGCTCTGTTGCCATGCAGTAGTGGTAGATGAGGACATGATGGCGCACGCACAACTGGGTGACGGCAACCTTCTGATCTATGCTGGGATGACCGGCGGTGTACTGGAGGTCGATGCCGACCACCTTGTACTTGTCTCCAGCAAGCAACTGCTCAACGTTGTTGATGTAGTCGTCCACCACGACCGGGTCGATGGTGTACACCACTGAGAGATCCGTCTCCCTCGTGTGGGTCTCCACTCTATGCTCGCCGAACTGCATTGGAGCGCCGCCGGACATCCCCTCTCTATGTGTCGTCGTGGGTGTGCTTGTTGTGTTGTGGGGCGCGATCGAAAGGTTGAAGAGACTAAGGTTATAATGGCTGCGGGAATTAAAGGGAAAGCCGGACTGCCAGGAATATCGGCAGGCCATGATGGCAGTTCTAATTTGCAGCACATAACTGCATCATGTGGCAACGTGCGCGGCGCAACCGCATGCATGATCATGCGCACGCCCAACCATTGGCAGAGCCCGCGTGGAGGGGCACGAGCAGAGCGCTCTGCGGTCGCCTCAACGGTGAGCAACCATATATATATATATGCACATAGCAGTTGAATACGCAAGGAAATGTTGTCCACAAGCCAAGCGCGCCGACAGACGCGAGCAGAGCGCGCCAACGGACACGAGTAGTGCGCGCCGCAGCGCCTAATGATGAGCACAGCGCGCTGCGGCGCCTAACTGCGGGATAGACCTTCATTCAAGCCAATCAAAATAAGACTGGAACGAACATGTCTGTATTGAGCAAAGGGATCACACTTGTCTATATTGACTGGAACGAGAATGCAATAGCAAAATAAGAATTAATGCCACGATGATGCGATTGCAGTGGTGGTTACAGGAGGCAAGAATAAAGATGCATCCATCAATGTACAACCTCCTCCTCCTCAACTCAGTGCGCCGGCCGGGCCACCGACCGGCGGCTAAGGAGCGGCGGCTTGTGTGGCGAGGTCAAGGTGTTTCTCAACTAAGGCATCCAAGGATTCCAGCCAGCTGAAGAAGGCCAACGTCGTAGCGTCCTCACTGGCCTTGTAGATACCTATGTACACGATTCGTTTGTACACATGGATGTGTAGGTTGGCGGTTTCTTGCAGGGCGAGGAGCCTCGCGGCGAGCGTGACCTCCAGGTGGACATTCTTCATGGTGTCGGCGGGCAGTCGCAGGGTCACCAGTCCTTCAAAGAGGTTCCGACCATGGAGGCCGATTAGGGTGGCAGGCAGGAGCCCGAGCGCGAGGGCTGGAGGAGTACGGCGATGTCGTCCGCGAGCTTCTTGACGACGGTGAACATGTTGGTGCTGCGAACGATCATGTGGTCCAACTAAGAGTCATAGATGGCGTCGCCGGCAGCCATCCACCAGCCGGTCGCCAACACCGTATGGAGACGATCCACGGTGCCATGCCGCAGGCCGGCGTCGTGGACCAATTGGCACAGCTGCTGGCTGCTCGCGCGCATCACCGCCATGGGTCTGGAGTGGGCACTTTTGCGCTTATTAGTGTAGGTGCTTAGGCAAATGCTTAGGTGCGTATGATGTGGTAGATGCATTGGAATGGAGGGGCGCCTTTATATGAGTGCAAACTGCATTGCATTCACATCGTGCTGCCTCTTTTCCAGGTCCTCCCATTACTTCCCTCATGCATTCACATGATGCTAATTGAAGGAGGATGCATCATTGGCCGTTCAAAATTTCGGGAACCGCTACCCTCTCCCTCATCTACATTAAAGCCATATTGGGAACTGCGCCGCCTGCTGTCAAATAGAATAGTACTGCGCCGCCCCACTAGTGATTCACACGGGTCATCCAAAAGAACCGTTTGTGTTCAAGAGATGCACAAATCCTGCTCTCACTTTGCATTCAGGTGTTCTATCTGAAACCATCATGCTTGTTGTGAGAAGCTTTGGTTTGTGAGAAGCCTATACCCAAACCTGCCCCAAATGGGATAAAAACTTTACCATGGCATGTTGATGCCGCTCCATGATTGATGTAGGGTGGAACCCTAGATGGCCAATCTTTCACGAAAGGAGCGGATCCCAAAGAGAAACACGAAGAACACGAGGGGGATTCACGAGGGAGAACACAAGAGAATCAGTCAAACCAACAAGATTCGATTACACATGTGCTAGATCCTCGAAACACAAAGAGATACACGATGATCCAAAGTCAACAAAGGACGATACAAGTAACCGGTTCTTCTCCTAGAAGTAGGTCTTGATGGGGCCGCCCAAGAGGGGGGTCTTGAATCCAAGTTGATCTTCTCCGAAGAGGGGCCGCAGTCTCTCTCGAGGAGGAGATCGGTATGGATGAGCGAAGCTCTTTCTCAAAGTAGGAGCTAAACCAACGCTGCCCTAGCTAGGATGAACGGGGGGTCTATTTATAGTCTAAGTGCAAAAGGGGGACGAAGTGAAGGGGTACATGGGCCTCGGGCCCGAGTGGCTGTGCGCAGGCAGGGCCGGAAGTTCCGGGCGCCGGAGGTTCCGGGGAGGGTCCGGCCTAACCAGAGAGATGGCGTGGTGGAGCTGTGCTGGCATCCGGGGGCCGGAAGGTCCGGGCAGGCTGGAAGTTCCGGGCGCCGGAAGGTCCGGGACGGGGTCCGGGCTAACCCGAGAGTTGGCACGCCTGGGTTGGTCGGAGTCGTCGGAGGCCGGAAGCTCCGGATCGGCCGGAAGGTCCGGGGGCCGAAAGTTCCGGGCTGTCCAGAGAGTTGACGCCTGTCTCTTCTTCTTCTCCGTCTTCTCGTCCATCTTCCTCTTCTTCTTGTCCTTGCTCCTTAGCTTCTCCATTGTACCTGAGTATGCACAAAGTATCCATATGAGGTAGTAGCCATGCTTCATGCGCATCGAAGTGGAATTGTGAGAGGAGAGATGTCACCTCGGTTTCAAAGGCTCTTGCACGTGATCGCGTCATGGGTCCAGTAGGCACTTGATGAGACGATGGTAGGTCCATGGGGATGACCTTGGGATGCTCCGCATCATCTCCCCTCCCTTGGGGAAGATCCGTCCTCGGAGCAAAATCTTCATCACCATGGAAAGGAGAGAGATCTTTGACGTTGAAGATGTCGCTCACGTTGTACTTGTCGCATGGAAGGTCGATCTTGTAAGCGCTGTCGTTGTAGCGTGCAAGCACCTTGAAGGGTCCATCCGCTCGTGGGCGAAGCTTGGATTTGCGTTCTTGTGGGAAGCGGTCCTTGCGAAGGTGTAGCCACACTCGATCACCAATGTTGAAGACCATAGGTTGCTTGTTGAAGTTGAGCTTGGTCGCAAGGCGTTGAACTTGGCGCTCGATGGTGTTTCTTGTATCTTCATGCATCTTCTTGAGGAAGTTGGCTCGGGCACTCGCGTCCAAGTTTGTGCGCTCTTGAAGAGGTAGAGGTAGAATGTCCAATGGGGACAATGGGTTGAAGCCATAGACGACCTCGAAGGGGGACTTGCCGGTAGTCGAATGTCTTGCTCGGTTGTAGGCGTACTCGGCGATGGGTAGACACTCCTCCCACTCCTTGATGTTCTTCTTGATGAGTACTCGAAGTAGAGCGGAGAGTGTGCGGTTTGTCACCTCCGTTTGGCCGTTGGTTTGAGGATGGTATGCCGTGGAGAAGAGTAGCTTGATTCCGAGCTTGGCGCATAGGGTCTTTCAAAAGTAGCTAAGGAACTTGACGTCGCGGTCCGAGACGATAGTCTTTGGCACTCCATGAAGGTGCAAGATTTCCCTACAAAACAAATTTGCAATATGTGAAGCATCGTCTATCTTGTTGCAAGGAATGAAATGAGCCATTTTGGAGAAACGGTCCACGACAACAAAAACGGAATCCTTGCCATTTCGAGTTCTAGGCAAACCAAGCACAAAGTCCATGCTAATATCTTCCCATGGTTGATATGGAATTGGAAGTGGCATATAGAGGCCATGAGATTGGGCTTTAGACTTAGCTTTGCGACATGTCGAACATCGGTTGGTGAAGCGATTGACGTCCCGAAACATCTTTGGCCAAAAGTAGCTCTTCGAGAGCGTGGCGAACGTCTTGTCGCATCTGAAATGTCCCATTAATCCTCCTCCATGCGATTCCTGCAAAAGCAATAAATGAAGGGACGGCTTGGGGATGCAAAGTTTGTTAGCTCTCATAAGATAGCCGTCTTTGATGTAATAGCGTTCCCACGATGTATGCGACAAACACTTGGCATAAAGGGTGGCAAAAGTCTCATCATGCGCATACAAATCTTTGATATGCTCGAAGCCAATGACATCTAACTCAAGTAGCGTGACTAGCATGCATATTCGGGAAAGAGCATCCGCTACGATGTTTTCTTTACCCTTGATGTACTTGATGACATAGGGAAAAGACTCAATGAATTCACTCCATTTAGCATGACGCTTGTTCAACTTAGTTTGACCCTTGAGATACTTGAGGGTCTCATGATCGGTATGAATGATAAACTTATGGGGACGAAGGTAATGTTCCCATTCATGTAAAACGCAGACTAAAGCATATAGCTCTTTGTCATAGATGGGATAGTTGAGTTGCGCTCCGGAAAGTTTCTCACTAAAGTAAGCTATGGGGCGCTTCTCTTGCGTTAACACACCTCCTATGCCATTACCGCTAGCATCACAATGAATCTCAAAAGGCTTGTCAAAGTTGGGTAAAGCAAGCACGGGAGCATGAGTAAGCAAATTCTTAAGCTCATTGAAAGCAATATCTTGAGATGGTCCCCAAACAAAAGGCGCGTTCTTCTTGCTCAAAGCATGCAAAGGTGAAGCAATGGTGCTAAAATCCTTCACAAATCTACGGTAGAAACCGGCTAAACCAAGAAAACTATGCACGTGTTGCAAATTGGTTGGTTGGGGCCAAGTTTTAATAGCATTGATCTTGGACTCATCTACATGAACACCCTTAGAAGAGACAACAAATCCTAAGAAAACGAGCTTATCAACACCAAAAAGGCATTTCTCCATATTAGCATAGAGACGCTCTTTCCTAAGAGTTTGCAAAATGGTGCGGACATGGGTGACATGCTCTTGGATAGATTTGCTAAACACAAGAATATCATCAAAGTAAACCACAACAAATATACCAATGTAAGGGCGAAAGACATGATTCATAAGGCACATAAAAGTGCCCGGTGCTTCCGAGAGACCCATAGGCATGACTAACCACTCATACAAACCAAACTTGGTTTTGAATGCGGTTTTCCATTCATCACCCTCTTGTATGCGGATTTGATAATAACCACTCTTACGATCAATTTTGGAAAATATAGTGGCACCGCTAAGTTCATCAAGCATATCATCAAGGCGTGGAATGGGGTACCTATATCTAACGGTGATAGCATTGATAGGTCTACAATCGGAGCACATGCGAAAGCTACCGTCACGTTTTGGCACAAGAATGACCGGTACGACACAAGGACTCAAACTTTCACGCACATGACCATGGTCTATGAGATGCTTTACTTGCCTTTGTATTTCTTTGGTTTCTTCAGGGTTGACGCGGTATGGAGCTTTGTTGGGAAGCGGCACTCCGGGGATGAGATCAATTCGGTGCTCAATGCCTCGTAGTGGAGGTAGACCCGGAGGTAGCTCATCGGGGAAAACATCTTGAAATTCCTGCAATAGAGAAGATAACACCAAAGGTAGATCGTGAGAGTTGTTAGTTTGTGTGACCTCATCCTTGCACAATAGGACATAGTGTAGGACACTGGATGGGTTCTCACACACTTCTCTCATCTCACATTTGGTGGCAAAGAGAACTAAGTTTTTGTTTTCGCTCATCGTGGAGGCACTCAATTTGGGCTTGTGGCGCTCACTCTCTTTTTGGTGGCTCACTCTCTCACCATTCTCTCCACGATGGGTGGCTTGCTTATCGGCGATCACTTGGCTTGGAGACATTGGTCGTAACACAAACTCCTTCCCTTTCATCTTGAAGCTATAGTGATTTGTACGCCCATTGTGAATGACACCTCGGTCAAATTGCCATGGCCGTCCAAGGAGGAGGTGGAAAACGGTCATCGGAAGGACATCACGTTCCAATGTGTCTTCATAGGCGCCGATCTTGAAAGAGACTTGTACTCTATGCTCGACTTGTATGGTGCCGGTGTCGCTTAGCCATTGAACCTTGTAGGGGTGAGGGTGCTTCATCTTGACCAATTGGAGCTTGGAGCATAGTTCTTCACTTGCTAAGTTGTGGCAACTCCCTCCATCGATGATGACCTTGACGGAACGTCCATTGATGCCGGCCTTTGTGTGAAAGATATGGCATCTTTGATCTTCGTCTTGTTGATGTTGAAGAGTCAAGACCTTGGAGACAACAAGAGCGGGGCTTGAATCTTCATCGCAAAAGACTTGGTCATCTTCATTGTTCACTTGTCGGTGCATGGCCACTTGCTCAAGAGTTTCCAGTTCTCCTTCACTCATGGAGTCATAGGTTCCGTCGTCGTTGAGGATCATGGTACGCTTGTTTGTGCACTCGAAGGACTTGTGGCCTCGGCCGCTGTATGTGAAGCATTTGATAGAACTTGTCTTGATGTTCTCATCGGGTGTAGTAGATGATGATGGAGCTTTCTTGAAGTTGCTTGTAGTAGGAGGACGACTTGAGCTTGTCGAAGCTTTCTTGTAACTTGACTTGTCGCCGTTGCCCGTAGAAGGCTTGGTTGAGGTAGAAGGTGTTGGAGTCGTCGAAGCTTGATTGTTGGAGATGTCATAGGACTTGGATGAGAACTTGGCATACTTGAAGTCGTCTTGTACTTGCCGTTCCGCTTTGGTAGCTTGATGCACTAGCTCGATGAGGTTCGAGTATGGTTGGAAGTCGGCGATCTTCTTGATGGGATGATTGAGTCCATTCAAGAAACGTGCCATAGTTTGCTCGTCATCTTCCGTCACATTGGCTCTTATCATTGCAATCTCCATCTCCTTGTAGTACTCTTCAACGCTCTTGGTTCCTTGCTTGAGTTGTTGGAGTTTCTTGAAGAGGTCGCGGTTGTAGTAGGTAGGCACGAAGCGTGCTCTCATGACATCCTTCATTTGTGCCCAAGTAGTGATGGGTGGTTCACCTCTTGCCTTGCGGCGCTCAATGACTTGTTCCCACCAAATGAGGACATAGTATTGGAACTCAAGGGATGCCATCGCGATCTTCTTCTCTTCTTCATAATTGTGCAAACGGAAGATCTTGTCAACTTTCAATGCCCATGAAAGGTATTCTTCAGGATCGTTGCTTCTGTTGAACTTGGGCATAGTGAACTTGAGCTTGCCGTAGCGTTGCTCTTCATTGTGTTGGGGTCGGGGATGATGACGCCCATGTTGTAGATGATTGTTCAACTCGTGATGCTCTTGACGAAGTTGGAAGTCTTCCTCATGTTGCTCTTGTCGAGGATTGGATCCATTGTCTTCTTGTTCTCGATGGACGTGATGTTCTTGTCTCGCTTGAGGGGGAGCTTGTCTATCTTGACGAGGCGCTTGTCTATCTGGACGAGGAGCTTGTTGACGCACACGTCTTTGATAAATTCTTTCTTGAGCTTCATCGCGAAGTGCTTCTTGATGTAGTCGAGCTTGTCGGCCTCGGTCGGCTATGGCACGACTTGATTCATGAAGGGCACGTTGCGCTTCAAGTGCTTGAGCTTCACGTAGTTGTTGTTCTTGGCGTTCTGCCTCGGCGTCTTGTGCATCTTGATGTTGTCGCGCTCGCTCCTCTTGTTCGTGTTGACGTTGGCGTTGCCGTTCCCGAGCTAGCGCAAAGGCTTCTTCGGCTTGACGTCGTCGATGTTCTTGCGAGTCGGTGTCTCGAAGTGGATTGAGGTGTGCTTGACGCTCGTTGCACGCGGCCCGACGGAGAGTGTTCGATGACGGTGTACTTGAACCGGAGATGGTGTCGTCGGAGTGTCGACTTGAACAACTCCTTCTTGAAGTGGAAGAAGAGCGGTTGAGCAACAAAACACGAATCTCGTCCATCCTTGCGTCATTCTCTTGCTTGTGATCGTCGAGCTTGTTGTCAAAGTAGTCCCTTGTACGTTGCTCGGAAAGTCGTAAGTCGGCGGCAAGGTTGTTGATGCATTCACTCATAGCTTGTTGCTCTTGATGCAAAGCACGTTGGGCACCAAAGAGGTGACTCTTGGTGACGAAGGAGTTCATGTCATCGTCTTGCTCCATGAAGAGCGGGTTGGTAGAAGTACTTGGCCTATCCATCATTCCAAGACAAGTGTGAGTGGAAGAAAGGGAAGAACCAATATCAAATATACTTTGACCGATGTTGACAATGGATCAAAGATGACTCCAAGGTGTAACAAGGAAATAGCACAATTGGTACCAATTCTTGTCGGTTCTCACACCTACACAAGTAAAAGCTTTTGGTGGAGCTTGGTTAGGATGGTGGCACAAAATTTGATGTAATTGTAAGTGAGCTTCAATAATGTTGGAAAAGATTCGCAAGATGTAATGTAACAAGTAGACCAAGCATATAAGGTACACGGAAACACACACGCAAAAAGATAAGATGGGGTTGTGCAACCAAGGGTGAGCCAAATGTGGAATCCACGAAAATGCTCTTGTCGCACAACACTAGAGAGACGCTAGCACGATTGCACGATAGGCGGATACAAGAACTTGTGCACAACCTACTTAGCAAAAATGCAACGACTTCTATCCCAAATATGTTTTATGCAAGGTGTTGCTATGATATGATCCAAGATGATCGAGTATGACAATCTTAATGTTGTATGATGCTATGGTTCTTGCTTAAAAGCTCTTTGCTTAAAAGCTTGTTTGGCTCTTTGATGTTTGAGCTCTTTTCTCATGCAATGCTTGACGAACCAATATAGCAAGTGAGTATGCGATGACAACTTTGTGACACAAGAGATGATACGAAGAGATGCAACACGATGATGGTATGCATGCTATGGGAAGTATGATCACTAATGTGCACAAGTCTTGTTGCCGGCAATACTCAATGTCTAGTCTCGATGGGTAAGCAACGCAAAGGATTAAGGCTATGATGGCTATCAATGTAATGGCAAGAGTGATATGTCCAATACCAAGATGAGGTTACCGGTCTTGCTTCCGGTGTGGTGTCAAAATGGTGGCACGAATACCAAGTCGTAGTCGAGGTGGTCGTTGTTGATGACCGGTGTTGATGATGCGTCCGTGGCGAAAATGAGCGGCGGTGGTGTCGATGTCGAACCATACCTAGATAGCCGAAACACAAAAGGATACGGTACCGCTACTCAAATTCTCAAAACCAAAGGTGACCAAAATCGTCGGAGTAGGTAGAGGTTAGGTGGTGGTGTGGATAGGGATATTGGAGCAGTTTTGTGGAAATGGTGGAGGTATGCGGAAGTATATATGGCATATGGTGAGCACCGGAACAAAATTTGGTGAAATTTGGGCGGAGATGTGGAGGTAGTGCAGACTTTCTGTCGAAGCCGGAAGTTCCGGGCAAGACGGAGGGTCCGGGGTCCGGAGGTTCCGGGGAGGCCAGAAGGTCCGGGGGCCAGAATGTCCGGGCTGGACCGGAAGTTCCGGTGGTTGGGATTTTGCCAAGAACAGGGACTTAGGGTTCGTGGATTTGGGCGGAAAAACTTGGGGAAAAGCCCAGATCCGAAGGGGAAGAAGAAGAAATTGGAGGAAAATAAGGTGCGGAGGCTAGATCTACGAGCCACATACAAACTTCACGGATCAAAACCAACAAAATCTCAGCACACGAACAAATCACAAAAAAAATTTGGGGCTATTTTTGTGGGGATTTTCGGATTAGGACGAAAAACAACAAAATCAAGCTAGAAAAACGAAGAGGGGGGCTCCAAAATCGTGATCAACCTGGCTCATGATACCAAGATGATGTAGGGTGGAACCCTAGATGGCCAATCTTTCACGAAAGGAGCGGATCCCAAAGAGAAACACGAAGAACACGAGGGGGATTCACGAGGGAGAACACAAGAGAATCACTCAAACCAACAAGATTCGATTACACATGTGCTAGATCCTCGAAACACAAAGAGATACCCGATGATCCAAAGTCAACAAAGGACGATACAAGTAACTTGTTCTTCTCCTAGAAGGAGGTCTTGATGGGGCCGCCCAAGAGGGGGGTCTTGAATCCAAGTTGATCTTCTTCGAAGAGGGGCCGCAGTCTCTCTCGAGGAGGAGATCGGTATGGATGAGCGAAGCTCTATCTCAAAGTAGGAGCTAAACCAACGCTGCCCTAGCTAGGATGAATGGGGGTCTATTTATAGTCTAAGTGCAAAAGGGGGACGAAGTGAAGGGGTACATGGGCCTCGGGCCCGAGTGGCTGCGCGTAGGCAGGGCCGGAAGTTTCGGGAGCCGGAGGTTCCGGGGAGGGTCCGGCCTAACCAGAGAGATGGCGCGGTGGAGCTGTGCTGGCATCCGGGGGCCAGAAGGTCCGGGCAGGCTGGAAGTTCCGGGCGCCGGAAGGTCCGGGACGGGGTCCGGGCTAACCCGAGAGTTGGCACGCCTGGGTTGGTCGGAGTCGTCGGAGGCCGGAAGCTCCGGATCGGCCGGAAGGTCCGGGGGCCGAAAGTTCCGGGCTGTCCAGAGAGTTGACGCCTGTCTCTTCTTCTTCTCCGTCTTCTCGTCCATCTTCCTCTTCTTCTTGTCCTTGCTCCTTAGCTTCTCCATTGTACCTGAGTATGCACAAAGTATCCATATGAGGTAGTAGCCATGCTTCATGCGCATCGAAGTGGAATTGTGAGAGGAGAGATGTCACCTCGGTTTCAAAGGCTCTTGCACGTGATCACATCATGGGTCCAGTAGGCAGTTGATGAGATGATGGTAGGTCCATGGGGATGACCTTGGGATGCTCCGCATCAATGATAGCATGCCAAGTTTCATGAATTTCAGATGAGTTTTGGATTTACTAGAATTTAAAAACCAAGTATCTCAATGTTTGCGGCCGAGTGACGGTGGCATGGTGCTTGACATTCATTCCCATTTCCTGCATGGGACCTAAGCATGCACCCAAGGACCAAAGATTTGATTTTTCAACCAATTTATATGCACCGGAGCATGTGCATGTAGTTCAAATTTGAATTATGCACATAAATGCATTGAAAACTCACTTAATGCATAAAAATGTCCAAACGAACTCCAAAAAATCACAAAAAATAACACAACACTCCTGTTGTTCTATGTTGACATGAGAAAAAAATTGAAAGCAATAAGAGGCAATGGATATCGTTTTGCCCCCAAAGTTGGGGCGTTCCCTACCGAAACCACCATGCTTGTTGTGAGAAGCTCTGGTTTGTGAGAAGCATATACCCAAACCTGCCCCAAATGGGACAAAAACTTTACCATGACATGTTGATGCCGCTCCTTGATAGCATGCCAAGTTTCATGAATTTCAGACGAGTTTTAGATTTACTAGAATTTAAAAACCAGTTATCTCAATGTTTGCGGCCAAGTGACGGTGGCACGGTGCTTGACATTCATTCCCATTTCTTGCATGGGACCTAATCATGCACCCAAGGACCAAAGATTTGTTTTTTCAACCAATTTATATGCACCGGAGCATGTGCATGTAGTTCAAATTTGAATTATGCACATAAATGCATTGAAAACTCACATAATGCATAAAAATGTCCAAACGAACCCCGAAAGATCACAAAAAATAACACAACACTCCTATTGTTCTATGTTAACACGAGAAAAAAATTGAAAGAAATTAGAGGCAATGGATATCGTTTTGCCCCCAAAGTTGGGGCGTTCCCTACCGAAACCATCATGCTTGTTGTGAGAAGCTCTGGTTTGTGAGAAGCATATACCCAAACCTTCCCCAAATGGGACAAAAACTTTACCACGCCATGTTGATGCTGCTCATGATAGCATGCCAAGTTTCATGAATTTCAGACGAGTTTTGGATTTACTAGAATTTAAAAACCAGGTATCTCAATGTTTGCGGCCGAGTGACGGTGGCATGGTGCTTGACATTCATTCCCATTTCTTGCATGGGACCTAAGCATGCACCCAAGGACCAAATATTTGATTTTTCAACCAATTTATATCCACCGGAGCATGTGCATGTAGTTCAAATTTGAATTATGCACATAAATGCATTGAAAACTCACTTAATGCATAAAAATGTCCAAACGAACCCCGAAAAATCACAAAAAATAACACAACACTGATGTTGTTCTATGTTGACACGAGAGAAAATTTGAAAGCAATTAGAGGCAATGGATATCGTTTCGTCCCCAAAGTTGGGGCGTTCCCTACCGAAACCATCATGCTTGTTGTGAGAAGCTCTGGTTTGTGAGAAGCATATACCCAAACCTGCCCCAAATGGGACAAAAACTTTACCACACCATGTTGATGCCGCTCCATGATAGCATGTCAAGTTTCATGAATTTCAGACGAGTTTTGGATTTACTAGAATTTAAAAACTAGGTATCTCAATGTTTGCGGCCGAGTGACGGTGGCATGGTGTTTGACATTCATTCCCATTTCTTGCATGGGACCTAAGCATGCACCCAAGGACAAAGATTTGTTTTTTCAACCAATTTATATGCATTGGAGCATGTGCATGTAGTTCAAATTTGAATTATGCACATAAATGCATTGAAAACTCACTTAATGCATAAAAATGTCCAAACGAACCCTGAATAATTCCAATTCTTTTATGATCACTGCAGATAAAAGGTCTAACAATTCAAACAACATCCATGGCCGCTGTGACCCCATTATGTAATTCAAATCAAGACGAAAAATCAATTAGATCCCACACAGTTTATTATAACCAACCGTGTGAGATGCAGCACAAAATATCTTCGGACCGTGTGTGATGACACTTTACGCGCCAGTTTTTTGGCTAAAGCGATTCCAAATTTTTGGCTTCCGCAGAAATATCTACCTCCCCGCCCCTCCCCCTTACCAAAAGCCATATTTCCCCCCTTTCCGCCTTCCTTTCCAAGATGAAACCTTCACTCCTTGCTTGCAGCGCCGCCACCTACTCGCCGGCGACCCTCCTTCACACTGCTCGGCCTCACCTATCCAGACAGGTAATCCACACCCAACCCCCATCCTCCTCCTCCTTCCACAACCCACATGCCCCGACCGCTGACGTGAGCACGACATCTTCCACCCAAATCACCAACCCCTCCACCAAATAAGCGCTGGCCTAAGCCATGGTGCATGCAGTATAGCCAAGACCTCAAGGAGCATTTGGCAGTGGAGAAGCAAATCACGGCTGCATGCACGGATGAGGTCGCGATGGCTGCCATTCATGTTGACCCCCAGATCTTGGAGGAGCACCTCGCCGTCGAGGCCACCGTTGACACCTTGCACGCTGATGCCGTGACGCGGTTGGCTGCTTTAAACGATAGTTTGTGGCGTTTTCTCGAGGCCACCATCGATGCCTTCGATGAAGACTACGAGGTGTTTTCTCAGCGTGCACGTGCTTACCTCATCTCGAGAGCCAGCAGGTTGGTGCCCGGAGCGGCTCAGGCAACTCACCACTACAACGAGGGCACCCATGATGCGGAGGCCTCACCCTCTTCCATGTCCAAGGAGCCAATCGTCATTGATATCTCCGACAACGAGGAGTAGCCTGTCTTATTGGCTCACTATAAGGACCCATGCTCAGTTTGCTAGCCACTGCCTTTCCTTAACAAATTCTACTGAATTGTGCTATCTACTTTCACCATGCAATCTTCTGTTATAGTGTATATGTTCTATATGTCTTGCAATGTGGTGTTCAATTAACTGCTTGGTTCAATTCTACAAATGTGATGTTCAATTCTTCAGGGTGCAATATTTCCAAGTTGTTAAGTATGCTTGGTTTGGTTAACTGTCTGATCTTCTATTAGGAGTATGTTATATTGTTCAATTGGTGTTTAGTTAACTGCTTGGTTCATTTGTTGTGGCTTGGTTCACTTGTTGTGGTGTTTAGTTAACTGCTTGGTTCAATTCTGCAATGCGATGTTCAATTGTTGTGGCTGCATTCTCTTATTGTATACCATGTGAAGAATAAATCGAATTTGGCTGTACTAAATACATGAGAAACAAATACAATTGCTATATTTCCAAGTTGTTAAGCATGCTTGGTTTGGTTAACTGTCTGATCTTCTATTAGGAGTATGTTATATTGTGCAATGTGGTGCTCGGTTAACGTTTGGTTCATTTGTTGTGGTGTTTAGTTAACTGCTTGGATCAATTCTGCAATGCGATGTTCAATTGTTGTGGCTGCATTCTCTTATTGTATACCATGTGAGGAATAAATCGAATTTGGTTGTACTAAATACATGAGAAACAAATACAATTGCTATATTTCCAAGTTGTTAAGCATGCTTGGTTTGGTTAAATGTCTGATCTTCTATTAGGAGTATGTTATATTGTGCAATGTGGTGCTCGGTTAACGTTTGGTTCATTTGTTGTGGTGTTTAGTTAACTGCTTGGATCAATTCTGCAATGCGATGTTCAATTGTTGTGGCTGCATTCTCTTATTGTATACCATGTGAGGAATAAATCGAATTTGGTTGTACTAAATACATGAGAAACAAATACAATTGCTATATTTCCAAGTTGTTAAGCATGCTTTGTTTGGTTAAATGTCTGATCTTCTATTAGGAGTATGTTATATTGTGCAATGTGGTGCTCAGTTAACATTTGGTTCATTTGTTGTGGTGTTTAGTTAACTGCTTGGTTCAATTCTGCAATGCGATGTTCAATTGTTGTGGCTGCATTCTCTTATTGTATACCATGTGAGGAATAAATCAAATTTGGCTGCACTTAATACATGAGAAACATACACAAGTGCGATATTTCCTAGTTCTTAATCATGCTTGGTTTGGATAAATGGGTTTTCCATGTGGCTTAAATTAATTTAATGAATTTGCAATGTGCTTATTTTTCATCAACAAATTTTACTGATAGCATGCGAACCCTTACTTAACCTAATGACTAACTACCTTATATGTGTTGCAAGGAAACAATGGGAAGCACTGAGGTTTACAAGATGGTACTAAGTATTATACATTGCCTTTTTTATTCCTTTGCCCCGTTTCCAATATAGAGAAGATATTTATGCACACCCTTGTTTTCAGGGGTCACTGATGATTACCTCCCAAACCACCTCCGTGGTGTAACATCCCAAAATTTCAATTTGGAATGTTATACAATAGATCACCTTTGCATATCATATTTATTTTGCATTTTAGGTTGATCCTAGAAATTCTACGCAACTCAAGGACCCTCGGAGAGAGTTGGGGATTTTGTTATTTTCACATTTGAGTTTTCTCAAATTTTGAAAATAGGATCATTTGATTTTATTTATTTTATCTTCAATTATTTCTATTATAAAAATATGAGAGAGGGAATAAAATGAATTTCCCAAAATAAATAAATATTGAGGATTTAATAATAAAATCAAATAAGATTTTATTTTGGTTTTATTTGCTATTTCATTTGAATTTACGAAAAAATGCGCGTTTTTCAAAATTTCATCTAGGCCCCAAATAAATGTTCATCCTGTGCGGCTTGATTTTAGAAGCCGGGGAAAATTTATTTCGGGATTTTTGGACTCCGTTTAGTATTCCTTTTGTTTGTTTTTATGCGCGTAATTTTTTTTAAAAAAAAAGTCTGAACCGACCTACGGGCCGTGTCCGGCCAGGACTCCCTGGCCGAGGCCTTTTTATAGCGCGACCCCGGGGCCTGACCAGCCCAAAGCCGCCGCCGCCCCAAACCCTAGCCCCAAGCCGCCCGCCGCCCCAGCCGCCGCCGCTGCCGCGCCGCCACCGGAGCTCCGCCGCCGCTGACGAGATCGATTTCGCCGCCGCTGTTTTTTTTTGAAAACCGTTGGTTTTCGCCGGTTTTCGTTCGGTTTTTTTAGATCCATTTTTTTAGATAGATCGGTTTTTCGGGTTTAGTTTAATTAGCGAGCGTTCGCTCGTTCGTTCGTTTTTACGAACGCGTTCATCGTTTAGATCCAGATAACGAACGCTCGTTCGTTAATCTGTTCGTCGTTTTTCTTTTTCTCGGATTTATTCCGTGATTTTTCTGATTGCGATTTCTGATCCGATGTTCGTTCTAGTATAACTTTTCGCTTGTTTATCGGAATCAGGCGATTCAAGCACCCGGAGTTTCATCTCGAAACCCTCTTTCTGTTTAACCAACTCAAACCAGTTTTTGCCTCTGTAAAATTTGACCTAGATCCATAATAGTAAACAGAGCCTGTTTCTTTTGCCGTTTGTCTTTCGTTGCTTTGTTCGATTTGATTCTTTTTGCCAACCGGAGTTCTTAAGTTGAACTTTCTGGTTAGATCTCTTATTTGAGTTTTACCTGTGCATTAGTTGAGTACTTATTTTATGCTTGTTTGTTTGCGATAGAGTATCCGGAGTGCGCCGCTTGCTACTTCGAATCGCTAGGTTTTGCGGATCATCAGCAAGGCAAGTGACACTTTGATCATACTTCCTATTACCCAGTTTTTATTGCATTAGGTCAATCCTCACACATTGCATGATTAAGATCTAATTAAATTGTGGGTTTGGGAAGTAGATGAGGTAGTACCTATTACCTGTTATTATCAAACCCTTGGGAGTTACTTCTACGTTTGCTTATTATGCCATGCTATGCTAGCAGACGTGGATTGGGTGAGTGTATCCATGACAGATGTGAGTTTGTTAAATTAATGGTTTATCTAAGGTGGCAACTTAAATACACATCTGGGTGGATTGAGACACCTGGGTATTCTAGTGATTGCATGTTTTTCCTTTGGACCGCCACCCAGGCTCAAAGGGATCATGAGATTATTCATACTAGAAACTTCCGTGTGCAGCCACAAGCTACTATGGGCTCTAGCATAGTTGATTAAGTTGTGCGAACTCTTACAGTGGTAGACTAGCAGATGTAGGGGAAAGTAGGTGTAACGGTCTACCCGATCGTAAGGTGCTAGCGCTTCTGAAAGACTATGTCTTGGTCATCCGTTTCTCAAACACCATGTAGTGCGAGAATCCCAACGGAGGAGATCGAGTCTTGTGGGGAAAAGTGCGCAAACCTCTACAGAGTGTATAAACTAATCATGGTTAGCCGTGTCCCCGGTTATGGACAACTTGAGTATCTAGTACTTGGATTATCATGTGAATCTCATCATTTTACTCAAATAAATTTTGTTGGGTTTTAATGATGATGTTTAATTGGGATTGAGAGGGTGTCTACACTCTCAATGTTTAACAACCACCATGATAGTTAAATAAAATGTATTCCTTTGCAGTAGGGAAAAATTGGCTTTACGCAAAACTGTAACCATAGAGCTTTCCACCAGCCAAATATGCATGTAGTATAGCCTTATTCCTTCATTGCTCTCTATGTGTTACATTGCCAGCATATTCCATGTGCTGACCCGTTTCGGGCTGCAACGTTCATGTTGCAGACTTTTTAGACGACGAGTAAGGTGCCTTTAGGTCGTGGTTCTATACTCAGTGATGCCGTTGGAGTTGATGGACTCACTTATCTTCCAAGCCTTCCGCTGTTATCGTTATTAGATGGCCTTAAGCCATATTTATTGTAATAAGTTCTCTTTTGAGACACTCGATGTAATAAGTGTGTGATTGCTACTCTGTTATAAATCCTTCAAGTACCGTGTGGTGTCAGCATTACTGATCCAGGGATGATACCGGAGCACAGAGATTGGACCGTTTGAGGTCTGGTCGCTACACGTGGTCAGGATGCGAGGAAAGTTTTCATACAACACCCACGATTCAATATTGAAGTGTTCCTGAAGAGGTCGAAGGATGGACGGTCAATCATCCACAGGCACTGGCCTAAAGTTGCAAAGACCTTCAACATGAATGAAGGCTCAATATTCGTCTTCCGCTTCAGCAGTTTTCCAGATGAGATGCATCTCTCTATGTACCGTCTATGATGCTAATTTCGAAAGGTTCTAGATGTTGCATGTGAAACTTGCTGCTGGTGCAGTTGTGTAATGGGGTAGCTGAGTGCTGAAGCTATATCATGTTGTACTCTGATGTATTTCAATTATTAAATCCTATTTCCTTAATATGGAAATGGAATATATTATGTGCTTAATATGAATGTCAATTAGATTAGTAAATGGATTATTAATAATAGGCCAATTAGCCTACTAATTGGCCAATTAGCTTGCTAATTGGGGTTTCTTATTGCAAACGGTTAATGAGAAAACACCATGGGCGATGACCTCAGGCAACGCACACAGTTTCTAGGAATAAACCGTGTTGGATCAATGAACAATCACACACGACATTCTCTTCAAAACTCTTTGCGTTACGCCACCTTGCACAAACGTTTTCCTTGTAGTGATTGTGTGGGATGTATATACGAACAGAAACGTTTAGCGGTGACTGACTGTGTGGGATGTACTTACGACCAGAAATGATTCTGCTTGTATAATTGTATTTTTTGAGCACTACTGTACGTATTTCTGTATTTGAGTGCTCGCCGGTCGCACATGACCTCATTTTGCCGAGCGTGTGTGCCAGGAGGGCATATCCCCAGCGCTGTCTGGGTCGTGTGGGAAGGACCTCCCTATCGCCCACACTCACTTGGCGATGGTACCAAATGTCATCGGGGAAATGGGTAAAAAACCGTTTGTTTAGGACCGACGTGCACCAGTGTGATGCTCCTATACTTAAAACTACTAGATCTTATGCGGATGCTATTTCAGCACTAGTTCTGAAACTTGAAAGTAAATTTATTCGTACTCATCCTACTTTGAAAGATTGTTTTTTGAGCTGCCCATTAAAAAGAGTCCTAGGGCTAAAAAGTTGGCCACTCTCGTTCTTATGAATGAGTTTGACTACATAATACGGGAAGCTAGGGAAATCTTTGATTCTTATGGTATGAATCATGAAAAACCTGTGATAGATGAAATTCTTTACAATAGTGACGATGCTTTAAGACATTTTCTTGGGGATAATAAAATCTTTGATGAGAATCTTAAAAAGTAAGTCCCCGTTCTAGATATAATCCAACAAGTTTTCAAAAATACTAACCAACATTACTTTTGGATTGTTGCGGGGAATCAAAGAGGTTATGATGAACATCAACTTAGGAATGCTAAGGTTTCTATAGATAATATGTTTTATGTTGTGTTTACAAAACCCGATGATGAAAACACCTCTAAGAAGGTTAAGGACAAAGATGACAAAACTTAGATCCTTGCTTTATGCCTAGCTAAGGGCGTAAAACTATATCGCTTGTTGGGAGGCAACCCAATGAATAAAATTCATTTTTGCTTTTTCCTTCATGTTTTTGAGTGTTAGCATAATTATGCTACTGTTATGATTGTGTTTTTTTTGTTTTAATTAGTGTTTGTTCCAAGTAAATCCTTTAGGATCTTCTTGGATTATTGTTGTTTGATCTTGCTGAAAAATAGAAACTTTTGCACTCCTGAAAATTATTTTCATTTTTACCAAAGAGCGATAAAATACCCATTCCACTTGCACTAGATCAATATACAAATTTCTCAGGCCGTCCTAATTTTTCAAAAAAATGGAGTTACATAAGTATTCGAAATAGTCAGATATTTACAGATTGTTCTGTTTTGACAGATTATGTTTTCATTGTGTTGTGTGCTTATTTTGATGGCTCTATGGTTTTCTTTGATGGGTTTTTGCCATAGAAAAGTTGGAATGCAGTATATATAATGCAAGAACAAAATATGAATTGGTTTGATACAACACTTATAGTAGTGATTTATTATTATTATACTAACGGATCTCACGAAGGTTTTTGTTGAGTTTTGTGTGATTGAAGTTTTCAAGTTTTGGGTTATCTTACGATTGATGAAGGAATAAGGAGTAGAAGAGCCTAAGCTTGGGGATGCCCTGACATCCCAAGCTATTATCCAAAAATGAGCAACCAACTAAGCTTGGGGATGCCCCCGAGTGGCATCCCCTCTTTTTTCTAACGACCGTCGGTATTTTACTCGAAGCTATATTTTTATTCGTCACATACCATGTGTTTTGCTTGGAGCGTCTTGTATGATATGAGTCTTTGCTTGTTTTATTTTGTGTTTTAAGTCTTGATCCCTTGGTGGACACACCTATTTGAGACAGCCAAAATTATGTCATGACTTGTTAGAATTGCTCTCTATGCTTCACTTAAATTTTTTATGAGCTATGGACTTGTCCTAGTGCTTCACTTATATCTTTTTGAGCACAGTGTGCTTAGTATTTTTCAAGAAATTCTCTCTTGCTTCACTTAAATTAATTTGAGAGAAAGAAAAATCATGCTCATGATCTTCACTTATATTTGTTTGAGCTTATGAAAAGCAACACATGAAAATTAGTCCCAAAGTGATAGATATCCAAGAAGGATATAATAAAAACTTTCATGAAGATTGGACAAAATAAACTTGATTCTTAGTAATAGTTTTGAGATATGATGATGTGATATGTGAGTCATCTTGATGAGTAATTATGCTTTAGTAAGAATATTGGTGTTAAGGTTTGTGATTCCCTATGCAAGCACGAAAGTCAATAATTATGCAATGAAATCATATCCTACTTGTGGTGCATTATTCGGTGTTAGTTATGTTTAATGCTAGCTTATGAGATTATTCATTTTTGGTTGGTCGCTTCTCAATCTTTTGCTAGCCTTCATTTTGCACTAAGTATGATCACTACTTGTGCATCCAAAAACCTTTAAACCACTTTGCCACATGAGTCCACTATATCTACCTATATGCGGTATTCTTTTGCTGTTCTAAGCAAATTTGCATGTGCCGTCTCTAATTTTCAAAAGTAACTTCTCTTTTGTGTGTTTGTTTCGCTCGCGGAGCGGTGAGGGGTGGCTAATATTTTCCATGCTAGATGTGTTATTCTCAAGATGAGTGTTTATTCACTTGTCATTGCACGAGAGTAAGGCAAAGGTATTAGGGATGCCCAGTCCCGAAATGAAAAAAATGAATTTACTTTATGTTGTCAAATAATAAATTCCTTGGAAAGTGTTGGTATGGAGGGCACCCATGGATACAGTTAGCCATAGAAAGTGAAAGTATGGTGGAAAAAGGAATAAACTTTATTTTCTGTTTGGGAGCCGCCTATGATATGTCTAGCATGGAAAGTGTTGGGAACTCTAAGTCGTTTTCGTTGGTGGGATGGATACACCTCCCAAAATGTTTTTATCTCTAAGTTTTTGCTTTGAGCTCTGGCACCTCTACATATCCCCACTTCCCTCTGCGAAGGGCCTTTCTTTTACTTTATGCAATTTTTATTTTGAATTTGAGTCTCCATCTTTTCTTATAAAAGCACCAACTAGGAGGCAATATGATCGTACTTGAGTATTGGGTGTAGCTAATATGCGAGTGTGTTTCATGAATGGGTCAATGGTTGAGCATGATGGGCTAGGGATAGCTTATTTTAGCATTCATATTTTGAAAGACATGGTTGCTTGTTGATATGCTTGAGTATTTAAATTATCATGTCAAAACTAGACTATTGCTTTGAACCATATAAAAGTCCAAATGTCCATGCTATAAATAAAAGAAATATGATATGACATGTTAGGCACCATTCCACATCAAAAGTTTCTGTTTTTATCACTCCCATACTCGAGGACGAGTAGGAGTTAAGCTTGGGGATGCTGATACGTCTTCAACATATCTATAATTTTTGATTGTCCCATGTTGTTATATTATCAATCTTGGATGTTTTATAATCATTTTATAGTCATTTTATATCATTTTTGGTACTAACCTATTGACAAAGTACCAAGCGCTAGTTGCTGTTTTTCCATGTTTTTTACATCGCAGAAAATCAATATCAAACGGAGTCCAAATGCCACAAAACTTTACGGAGAATTTTTATGGGCTAGAAGGAACACAACGGGCCCTGGCTGTGCCAATGGAGGTCTTGGGCATGGAGGATTAAGAGCGAATTTCTTCATATACCTGGGAGTAACATATCTATAATCCCTCCATTCCCGTGCCCATCTCCTCTCTATCCTTTGTATGCGCACCTTGCGCTGATTTTTGTCCTCCTTGCCAAATTTGGCCTCATCAGGAGTGCAATAATCCTTGTATATGTCATCAGGAATCTCGAAAGCAGTATTGACCTCAGGCCTCTTTCCTCCTTTCCGTGGCTTCTTACCGTCAACCATTTTGATGAGGACATGGCTACCACAATTACACCCATATCCCCTGCTGTTTTACCTCTTGGAACAGTTGCTAGAGCTCAGATACGCCAATTAAATTATGAGGTACATTCGTTTCTTGGTAATGTTTCTAGTGTTCATGAGAATATGATGCTGCCTAACTTAGATACATTTGTGTTGCTTGCAATTGAAGGGCCTAGCACGGACAAGAAGGTTGAACATTGGAGCATGGTCAAGCACGAAAATGAAGGTGCATGCAAAGAGAACAAGAACAGAGGTTCAAGTGGAGATTTCCGGACTTTAAAGCCACCATGATGACATACAAGAAGATGGACGAAATATACAAGATGGCCTTCATAACTTTCGTCCATAGCTTATTATTGGTGTTGCGCCACCTTATTTTGGGCCAGGCCCATGTAATCTATTTTTAGAGTCCATATTGTAGGGGAAACGACTTAGGAGGTGTTTTAGTCCCACCTTGCAAGGGTGGACAAAATCTCCTCTTTTTTCCGTATAAATATAGCCCTTAAGGCATCATTTAGAGTTGGGATTTGTTTAGTTAAAAGTTAGCCATTGCAACTTCGTGTATTTTGTCTGTGTCAAACGACGAGACCAAGACCGCTTTCAGATCCCCACCTTTATCAATACTTCATCTATATTCACAATATTCAGATTGCATTATCATATTCTTGCTTGTTCTTCGATTGCGTGTAGGAATAGACCTTCGTGGTCAGGCTGATCGTGCTTCCAGCATCGTCAGTAACCACGGGAGATTGGTTTAGTGATTGCTAAGGTGCAACGTCGTGCACGTTTGTAGTCGGATCGTCAAAGTCGTCTCCACCAAATCGATAGTTATCATCTCATCAAAAGATCGGGACACCCTCGTCTCTATCAAGTGGTATCGGATTTCCAGGTTACTCGCTGAGATTTTACAGTTTTTCGTAGTTTAGATCGAGTCTGTTCTTCATACCTATAGTCCACGAAAAAGCCAAAAAAGTTAGATTAGTTCATCATATCCCAAACAGTCTGAGCCTTTCACTATTATCACTTAGTTTTTGCATTGTTGAATTCTCGGCTGCATCGAGTGTCGAGTTGCTGGGTTTAGTGTCTAAACTTTTAGAGTTTCGAGTTCTAGTCACGTTTCGTTCACGCCACATCCGCATAGACCATCATCCACTTTGTTTCATCGTCAGCTGCCATTTACTTTCATTACCGCCGTTGTCAGCATCATCACATTGTTCATCTGGGAGCTTGATTCATCATGTGAGAAAAAGGAACTAAGAAAAAAAAGGCAGATCAGATTAGTTTTGCAAGAAGTGGAGACCGAAGCAAAAAAAAGAGACCGCATACACAGATTTTTCGGCCAAGAAGCAATTTAATAAGGAGATATTGATGGACATTTTTTATCTTCAAAAGGAAAGAAAAGGAGAGGATACGGGCTAGAGTTTGTTTGGAAAGTTCAGATCACAAAAGGAGCAATTCCATCTATTATATTTGGAAATCTGCACGGCCGGAAGAAAATAAAAGAAGTAGAAGAGAGAGAATAAGGAAGACACAAAATAAAATAAGGTAGGGAAGTGCATGTGGGTTTGTGATTTAGAAGTTCCTCCTCACGTTGGAGATCAAGAAAGAAAGTACAAGTTGGCTGATTGGGTTGGGATTCCAAAAAAAGAACATGAGAGTTTGAGAGTAGTACTCCACGTAAATAAATAAAAGAAAAAGGGGGACGTGGTGTGCTCCTGGTTTGGTAACTTCGGATCAGCAAAAGGAAAAAAGCAATATAAAAGGGCAAGTGTTAATCAGTACGTAATCTAGTCCTAAACGCTGATTTGTGGAGATACACAGGAGGAAAAGAAAGAGCGCTAATTTGGTTTAGATCTCCTTAAAAAGGGTTGTTGGAAGGAAATATTAAGTGAAGACACGTTGGTTTGTTTGGCAAGTTTCGTGCAGTTGGAAAGTGTGCTACTCAGCCACGTTGGAGATTGAAAAGGAAAGATATTGATTCGGCCAGAAAAGGGGCAGATCGGTTTAGATCTGGGACGTGATTCCCTCCCACGTTGCTTCTTTGCTTTAGGAAGGAAAAAAGGGCAACTGCCAATCAGTTTGGTTGGTGGCGATTTTAATGGGCTGTTTCCTTTGAAAAAAAGGGATAAAAGGAAGGACGTGTGGATTGTGGCATGTTTGATTTTTTTAAAGGAGGAGTTTCCTTACGGGAGTATTGCAGATCGTAGCAAGCAAGGAAGGAGAATCCATTACGGGAGAAGTGCAAAATCGCAGCAAAGAAAAAAAAGGAAAGTGCCCATCGGTTGCATTGTTTGGAAAGGCAGATCCAAATTTTTTTTGTTGGTTCGCTGCCTCGTTTGGATTGAAAAACGTGGGATGTACTAGTAGTACTTCGGTTTTGGTTGCAAAGTTTGGATTTCCGAGGAAAAATAGAAGGGAAGCATTTCCTTGTTCGGATTGGAAAAGTAAATACTTCAAAAAAAGAGGTACTTCGGCTGGTTTGTTGGAGAACGAGAAGGAGAGAATCATGTGACAATTTTTTTTCATTGCCACGTGGGACTTAGGTAAGAAAAAAAACAGTGTTCCTTGTGATATAGACTACTACTAATACGTAGTAGTACTTTGGCTGTGGTAAAAAAAAAGGGTTGCCTCACTCGATTGGATTTCTTTGGAGAACGGATAAAAAAGTGAAAGAAGGCTTGTACCACGTGTGATGTTGCTGTCCAGAAAAAACTTGTGGTTAAATGAACAATACAAGTAGTGTTCGCGGCATATCGTGATTCTTCTGCGTCTTAGGCTGGTGTCTCTAGTAAAGTTTAGCCTAGGACCAGCACTCGATCACTTTAAATGAATTTTCAGCTTGCATTTATTAACGTAGTTGTAGCATTTTTTTCACATATATAAAGCCAACCCAGCTCCACATATTTCTACACCGTGTATACATATGTTCACCTGGACTTTACCCAACTCTTGGAGTTATTTGACACCGTTGGTTACCGGTCACCACCTGCTGCATGGTAAGAACTTGTAAGACTTTGATTTGCTATACTGTGAGCATTTTACCACCACTTCCCAGTAGTTCATAGGAGCATTATTTTAAGATTTTGTTTCCTGTTTCTACTAATCATGACAGGATCCAGAGTCAATTCATGGGCTTTGTCGATTGCGGGAGACATGCTATCACCTATGCAAATACCACAACCGTCACGAGAGGTGCACAAACATCCAAATGCACATGATCAGGTTAATGTTTCTATACCTCCATTTAATGGTCGTTTTAGACCTGCTTTATATATTGAATGAGAGTTCGGCATAAATAATATATTTGCTTCCCGTAATTTTGATGAACGTAAAAAAATTAAGGTTACGGTTGGTTCCTTCACTGGTTATACTTTAGTTTGGTGGAGTGAATATTGTCGGTTACACCCTAATGACATACCTTCTACTTGGGATGATTTGAAACTTGGCTCAGCTCCAATCAAGAATCCCCAAGGGACCCCAAGAATTCTTGGTATACGCTCATTCCAATCCTCAATTCTCCTTTCGAGATTTGGGGGATTAGAGCAAATGACTCTAATTCGTCCACGCCTACGAATCAGTCGACATTTTGTACAAATTTTACGAACGGAAGCTCTTATTTTCCATGCGACATACATTCGTTCCCGCCTATTATACTCATGACATGATTAAAAAGTTGCAACATTTAAAACAAGGTAGTGACACCGTAATAAAATATTATGATGCTTTACAAACTACCTTGTTGCATTCCTCTTTAAAAGAAAGTGAAGAAGATTTTATGGATAGATTTTGGGGAGGATTAAATCGTGATATTCAGGAGATACTAATTCATGAAGAGTGTTATCCTATGGACCGTTTATTTCGTCTTGCTTGCAAAGCTGAATAGGAAATAAAACAACGTGTTGCCCACAAGGAGAACAAGTGCAATGAGCACATTCCAAGCGATGATACGGTTGTTCCTTCCATTACTAGGCATACTATGACAACCACATCCATTTGTGTGAGGACTACATCACCTCCACCATGTGACACATCACCTTCGAGAGTGCCTACATCATCTGAGTCGACCGTAATAGGTAATGACAAAGGTACCGATCTTCCACCTCCACATGAGTATGATGCATGCCTTGTCAATTTAAATGCACCATGCAATGAGCTACCCACTACTTTGATCACACCAGTTATTTTAGAGGACTATGTTGATGATTTGACTTTGCCATGTGATCAAACAATTTTGAGTGAACCCATTGAATTAACTATTGATGCAAAAGAATCATGTGAATCAGGGAATAAATCATATTTGGATCAAATACGTTTGAAAATAATTATGCCAATGTTTAATCATTTTGATATGACCCCTAATCTTGGTGATGGTTCATCAATGTTGGGATGGTTTAATGATAAGCATTGTTAATTTTTTTGATATGAACACGAGCTTCACTTATATGTGCAAACTGAGTTGCAATATTTTCATGCCTTTGACTTTTTGTGATAATATATTGGCTTTATATTTCACGACTTTTGAAGGGTGCTCTTGTATAACTGTGTCACATGTGCCCCAACTGAGATCAGTAAAAATGGATGACATATACATATACAACGTGTACACCTTGTCTCTTTTGTTATCCAGATTTCAGATTAAGTAACGCCGAGGACGGCTTTGTTTTCAAGAAGGGAGGATGATGAGGATATGGCTACCACAGTTACACCCATATCCCCTGCTGTTTTACCTCTTGGAACAATTGCTAGAGCTCAGATACGCCAATTAAATTATGAGGTACTTTCATTTCTTGGTAATGTTTCTAGTGTTCATGAGAATATGATGTTGCCTAACTTAGATACATTTGTGTTGCTTGCAATTGAAGGGCCTAGCACTGACAAGAAGGTTGAACATTGGAGCATGGTCAAGCACGGAAATGAAGGTGCGTGCAAAGAGAACAAGAACGGAGGTTCAAGTGGAGATTTCCGGAGTTTGAAGCCACCATGATGACATACAAGAAGATGGACGAAATATACAAGATGGCCTTCATAAATTTCGTCCATAGCTTATTATTGGTGTTGCGCCACCTTATTTTGGGCCAGACCCATCTAATCTATTTTTAGAGTCCATATTGTAGGGGAAACGAGTTAGGAGGTGTTTTAGTCCCACCTTGCCAAGGGTGGACAAAATCTCCTCTTTTTTCCCTATAAATATAGCCCTTAAGGCATCATTTAGAGTTGGGATTTGTTTAGTTAAAAGTTAGCCATTGCAACTTCGTGTACTTCGTTTGTGTCGAACGACTAGACCAAGACCGCTTTCGGATCCCCACCTTTATCAATACTTCATCTATATTCGCAATATTCAGATTGCATTATCATATTCTTGCTTGTTCTTCGATTGCGTGCAGGAATAGACCTTCGTGGTCAGGCTGATCGTGCTTCCAGCATCGTCAGTAACCTCGGGAGATTGGTTTAGCGATTGCTAAGGTGCAACATCGTGCACGTTTGTAGTCGGATCGTCAAAGTCGTCTCCACCAAATCGATAGTTACCATCTCATCAAAAGATCAGGACACCCTCGCCTCTATCACATTTTCTTTAGCTGAGGAATTTGAGCAATGAAGTTCTCTGAAGAGGTGTGCAACTTTTCTTCAAGGAACGCTGCAAATGAGTTAAGTTAATGAGAACCTAGTGATTCAGCAGCGGACATGTGCTCCTGTGAACAGAGTATAGTTGCGAGGAATTTGGAGAGGTCATATGCATTCTCAGAAGGTTTTGCAATAAGAACACGTTTGAGGAATTTGACCAGATGAGTCTTGAAGAATTTCACTAGGCGTTCTTTGACTTAGATTCCAGAGTTGTACAGATTGAAAAATCCACACAACTGAGGAATCTTGAAGAAAAAAGTTGCTTAGGGAAACAGATCACACACAGATTTTATGGGAGGTGTCCAGTGTGTGAAGATTTGAAGAATAAACACCTCTTGAAGATTTTGTAGAAAACATTTGAATCAAGGAGGGCAGTAAAAGTAACTTTTAATTACCCTGGACAAAGAACACAACGAACTGGGAAGTGCAGATGTGAAGCTCGTCGGTTCAAATCTTCCACACCCTAACTTGACAGAGGAAGACGGCTACGGCGGCGGCAGAGTGAAGAAATCCGCAGCCGGTGCGAGTACTGCGGCGACGAGGTCGAGGCAGTGAAGCCCTTCCTCACTGGCGACGATGAAGTAGCGGCGGCGCTAGGTTTTGGGAATCTTGAGCGAGAGAGAGGTCGAGCGGAGTAAAAATGAAGTGAGGAATGGGAGGGGTATTTATAGTCGAAGTGAAAAACTATTCACCCGAAGAAATTGGATGAACGTGCCCCTAACCCTTCTCATTCGCATGACATGTGTCACCCATGTACTGAGAGGTGACGATCGTGTGCGATCGTGGGTGAATAGGATAATATATTGTTAAAGTGGAGCGGTTTTGTCGGTGTACAAAAGTAGGGGCTCTCCTTTTGACCCCTTTACTTGTGCATGGGAAGTTAGAGCCACGCGCCATGGCCACACTTAGCAGGGCAGAGGAGGGAAGCCGGAGAGAAGATGAAGCACGAGACGACCAAGGCGACGCCAAGACCGGAAGCACAGGAGGGCAAGAGGGCGAGGTGGACTCCCTCGGCAAGATCCTTGCCGGGGCAACTTGCCCGATGCCAGCGGAGTGAACCACCCTTGAGCCCACCGACTCCAACCCAACCAGCTGCGTTGGAACCAGGGCTCGGGAGGCGCCTCTGTGGTGGCATGCAAATCTTCGTCAAACTCATAAATATATGAGTTCAGATGAGGACTAGAAGATGGCGACCCTCGGCAGGATCCTAGCCAAGGAAATCCACAATACCCCCGGCAAGACCCTTGCCGGGGATGACAGCAACGCCACAGCAAGACCCTTACCGAGCACCCAGCAAGACCCTTTCCGAGGGCGTCAGCAGGGTCACTGCCAGGCTGCACCAGCCAAGACTCCATCGCCGTTCGCATGCAGCTGCCAGCCCAACCAGCTGGGCACGCACCTGCGTGGCAACATGCAGCTTCCAGGCCAACTCAGCAAGCACCTGTGTGGCGGCATGTAGATCTTCCTAAAGGCCCTACCACCGCACCACCTCAGCTGCCTGCCTGCCTACATGGCGTTGCATGCATCACCAACCTGGGCGCGTGTCGAAGCGAGGCGAAGCGGCGACGGACGGGACGGGCCTCGTTCCCGTCCCCGATAAAGCTAATGGACACCTACGTAGTGCATTTAATGCACTTTGTCCCGTAATGCCGTATGATAAGCTCGCACAACGTAGGCCTTTCCACCTCCTGTGTGCCACTGTGGCAGCCCCTTTTTCCTATAAAAGGAAGCCCGAGGTGACCCGGAGAAGGATTCGGCTCTTTGGAATGAGACAACCACCGTAGCTAGTTCAAGAAGCTCAAGAATACTCAGTACATCCACCAAAGCAGGACTAGGGTTTTATGCGTCCTCGCGGCCCGAACCTGGGTAAACGACCCTTGTGCTTGCTCCTAGACCTGCTCTCCTCATGACCCCGCATCCGCCGACCGTAGAAGGGATCCCAGTGATCCCATAGGTGTCGTTCCCACCGACATCTTTGGCGCGCCAGGTAGGGGGCACAGTTGTGAGAATTTGGTCTAGCAGTTAGCCTAGCAGTTCTTCGTCGCCATGGCTCCCAAGAAGAAGGCGGCCATGGCGGTCGGTTCGTCGGGAGCTGGATGGCCCATACCGGTGCGGACGAGCAGCAGGCTGGTCGCGGACAGAACCCGAGGCGCGACCCGCGAGCACCAACATTGCTCTGGCAGTCAGAGCCTGGCGAGCGGCGTCGTTCGTGCGCAAGGCGATGGGCCACACGTCGCGAAATCCAGAGACAGAGTTGGGCCTCCCGCAGACGGCGCAGAACCCCTCCGAGGGCGTCGCCGTACCACCCGCGGGCGGGGCGGCGACCTCCAAGATGCCCACTCTGGTTCCCACAGCGCGCTCTTCCCAGGTTGTGCGCGACGAGCAGTGCCACCACACCGGTGACCCTGGTCGCTGCCGTGGGAAGAGTCATGTGCGTCATCCGCGGGACGAAGGAGGCCAGCATGCCCGCCGAAGTGCTGGCAAGGACAGCGCACAACCGTTGGGCCGTGAGAGAGCTCCTTCTAACGTGGTTAGGAGTCGAAGCGTGCCACGGTGGAGAGCCACTATCCGGAGCCTCATCGGTGTCGCCAACAAAGACGAGCCATGGCCGGTGGGGCCCTCGGGCCGACGCTCCATCGAGCCACTGCATGCTGGCAGTGGAGGGGCTGGAGGCGCAGCGGCCACGGTGCACTCTCCTCCTCCACGCCAGCCACCGCGGACGTTGGTCCGTCATGACGACGCTTGTGATGACATTTCCATAGCGTCGTCCGACCCACGGACCCGCCGCGATCAACGCCAGGTTCTTTGGGAGTGAGCCCATGAAGACGCTCGAACCACCATCAAGCGCCGGCGCAATACGCGCCACCAGTCAGACAGGCGGGCAGGGCCGCTATGGACCACCCAACACTGGGAGGCTCCGGCGGCCTACCTTACGAGGTGGGTTGCCCAGCTTTTACCCGTGAGCTGCGGCAGTTCCTGTGGCCGTCCCACCGCAAATTCAAGCCCGACATCGGCGAGAAGTACGACGTCAAGACCCACCCATCAGAGTTCCTCAGCATGTACACCATTGCGATGCAAGCCGCTGGAGCTCATGACGACAAGGTGCTTGCCAATTACTTCCCGTGGGCCCTAAAACCCAATGTCATGTCTTGGTTGATGCACTTGCCGGCGGATTCCATTTCTTCTTGGTCAGATCTATGCGATGAGTTCGTTGGTGCCTTCACTAGAGGCCACCAAGCTCATGGCCAGGCGAGTGATTTGCATATCATTCCCTAGAAGGAAGGTGAAAACCTGCGCAAGTACATACAGAGGTTCAGCCGAGTGCAATACAACATCCCGGATGTTCATCCTGCCGCTGTGATCAGCGCATTCCATCAGAATGTGCGTAACCGCAAGATGCGTGAAGAGCTGGCAATGAACGAGGTCAAGGATGTGGCCGAACTTTACGTTCTGGCCGATAGATGTGCCCAGGCGGAAGAGGGAAGGAAGTACCCCGGCGAACACACCGGTGCGGAAACCGACTCTACCGACGAAGACACCCCCGCGCCGACGAAGAAGGGCTGGTGTCGCGATAGGAAACGCAAGGACAAGACCGTGCTTGTCGTCAAGGGATCCGGCGACACCAGCACCGCCAAGAAGGCCAAGGGAGATGGCCCCGGTAAGGAGATTGTCGGGTGTGCCGCTTGCCGGGCCTTGGCGGCTGCCGACAAGCTAGGGGGCTCTGACAAGCAGTACTGCAAGATCCACCGCACGAAGGGCCACGACCTCCAGAACTGCCAACAAGTTGAGCTGCTTGCTGAAAATAAAAAAAACCGAATATGAGAGGCGGGACAAGGAGAAGGGTCGAGATGGTGCCGAAGGATCCGGCAAGAAGCGTGGCGGACAAGGAGGTCGCCGCGGCAAGGATAACCAGCAAGAGAGGCCCGCCCGGGGCCGCAACAAGAAGCAGGAAGACGATGATCATGATGAGGACGACGAGTCTGGTGAGCATGAGTTCCAGAAGGCTACGGAGGCCATGTGCGTTGATGGTGGCGCCTCACTGCACACTTCTCACCGCCAGCTCAAGCAGTGGGCACGTGAGATTACAGCAACAGAGCCATCGTTCGACGCTCAGAAGCCACTGACGTGGTCCAGCATGCCCCTCATCTTTGACGCCGAGGACCACCCTGACCGCACGACTGCGGTCGGGTGTTTGCCGTTCTTGGTCTCACCAACGATACGCAACCTCAAGGTGAACAAGATGCTGGTTGATGGTGGGGCCAGCCTGAACTTGATCTTGCCCATCGTGATCAAAATGCTGTAAATTCCTGATGGAGACCTAGAGGAAACGGGTACGTTTCAAGGGGTCAGCCCGGGAAGGAGCCAGCCGAAGGCGAAGGTCACATTACCCGTGACGTTTGGAGGTGGTTGAACTACATGACAGAGAGGATCGTCTTCGATGTGGCCGAGATCCCCTTGCCCTACAACGGGATCCTCGGCCGCCCGGCACTAGCCAAGTTCATGGCTGTGTCGCACTATGCCTATAATACGCTGAAGATGCCTGGGCCGATGACCATCATCACCGTCCCTTCCGACAAGAAGGATGCGCCGATCTGCGCTGACCAACTCTATCGAGAAGCGGTTGCAGCAGCTGCCGCCAAGGCACCTGCTCCTGTCGTTGAGGCCTCGGGAGGGAAGAAGAAGACCGGCAAGACCTCTCGCACCCACTCCAGCAAGCGCACCTCTTCGGAGTGCTGTGCTACCGTCAAGGACGTGCCCGAGAGCTCTACCGGCAAGAGCAAGAAATCCAGAGCTGCACCACCAGAGACCAAGAGGGTGTCCGTCAAGGAGGATGGCACGGGAGGAGCTTTCACCATAAGCTCCACCCTCGACAGCAAATAGGTAGGCGCGCTCGTTGCTTTCCTATGGGCGAATGTCGATGTGTTTGCGTGGCAAGCATCTGACATCCCCGGCGTTCCCATGGAAGTGATTGAGCACCACCTTGCTGTCTGTCCCATGCACGACCCGTCAAGCAGAAGGTCAGGAAGCAAGCTTTGGAACGACGGGAGTTCATCACAGAGGAGAGTAGGAAATTGGAAGCGACAGGTTTGGTGAGAGGAGTGCTCCATCCGACGTGGTTGGCAATCCGGTGGTGGTGCGCAAGGCAAATGGGAAGTGGAGGCTGTGTATTGACTACACGGATGTCAATAAGGCATGTCCTAAGGACCCCTTCCTCGACGCCTACTCGGGCTACCACCAGATCTTCATGGCAAGAGAAGATGAAGAGAAGATAGCCTTTATCACCCCATGTGGTATGTATTGCTTTTTTACGGATGCCTTTCGGGTTGAAGAGTGCTGGCTCGACATTCGCAAGGGCGGTCCAGATTGGTTTTGAGCCCCATCAAGATAGAAATATGGAAGCATATGTGGATGACATAGTGGTCAAAACCAAGGACAAGGCGACCCTTTTACAAGACCTAGGAGAGACGTTTGCCAACCTACGCAAGATCAACCTCAAGTTGAACCCTGAGAAGTGTGTCTTTGGCGTCCCGCCAGGAAAACTTCTCGGGTTCTTTGTGTCGCAACGTGGGATCGAGGCAAACCCAGACAAGATCAAGGCCATTGGGAAGATTGAGGCACCCCAAGCGGATCAAGGATGTGCACCGGCTCACTGGTTGCTATTAGAATAAATCCGAGGCACTCCGTCGATCTACCGAGGACCAAGCAATCACACAAGCACGACACCGAGATTTGTTAACGAGGTTCACCGATATGGCTACATCCCCGGGGCCTGACTACGGGCGCTCCTCCTCGTGACACCGTCACAATACCGCACCCCGGCCGCCGGCTCCCCCGCGTGCCCGTGCTATTACGTTGGCATAGGTTACATCGTGTGTCTACCCCACTATATATGAGAGGCCTAGGATACAAGTGTCCTACTTGGACACGACTCCATATCCTATCCACACACCGTACGACTCCAAGTCCAACTGTAACCTAACTTGTACAATAATATTCGACATAATTCTAACAAACTCCACCTTGGCGAATATTCTCCACCACCTTGAATTCGTCCGTGCGTCAACCTCCATGTACATTGGACTTGAGATACACCATGAGCACCGCTGCTACTCCCAGACTCCATGTGACTCCACCTGCAACTGTAGTCCCTTCTCGTCTTCATCACAGTCAACACTCGAGCAAAAATTAAGTTCCTCGTTACTCTACTTTGTGCTCCCAACTTCTGGAGTATCCGCTCAACGCCATCACACACTGATCATTAATATGCGTGAAAATGAACAACTCACATATTGGGTGTCACATATAAGAGTTACCTGAACTCAACATCACCGCTCTTTCACGACCGTCTATCTGAAACTTGAAGGAATTTTACTATCGCCCTGTGTCACTTTGAGTCAAATTCACAGTTGTCTCACCCTTTTCCCGGATAGTCTCTGACATGTCCCACAGCTATAGCACTCCACCTCCTTCTGTACTTGTCATCCGCACTTTGCCATGTGCACTGAATACCACAGAATATACGGTCATATACTCTCTCAGCTTTTGACAATTTCAGACTCTCCGCCACTTTCTCAGATTTTCCATGGTCAACTCTTGTCCATCTTCTGGCACCGATAGACCCAGTCACCAACTTGAATCCGGTACTCGTCAACACTGCTTCAGCACCCCTACACAATTTGTCTGACCACATGTCTGACCACCAGTGCCTTGGCCTGTCGCTGTGTCCCGTGCTTACCGCATGCCTCACCGCTATCACCACGTCGAGCCTCTGCTGTGCTGGTCGAGTCTTCTGGGTAGCTAGCCCCCACTATCTCAACTCCCACTGCAGAGAATCATCGATCATCACCGACCGATACCGAGTATCACGCCTCCATCAGACCACTGGTACCTAGTCTGAAACCACGTGTCTCTTGCTATCCCGCTGAAATAGGCTTCGACTCTGTGTTAACTTACGCCGTAGCCCCTCCATCAGCTCAAAGTGAAATCATCCATCAGACTCCAACTCCACCTTCAACCTGACTCCATGGTGGTTGTACGTGCCACCTCTCCCGCGCCATGTTGACTCCAAGCTCTCATGTGCACCATCTTGAATCAACCCCGCGCAATAGTCTGTCGAAGCCGCACAAGCCCTCGAGCCTGCACCACGTGTTTCCACGCCCCAGATGTCGGCCACCATCAGCATCACGCTCCTATGTCGTCGTTGCTGAAAACACCGCCGTCTTCTTCTTTGACCGACATCCCCGTCGATCCGTCAGACAGTCCAGTCCGACCCAGCCGTGTATGTTCGACTGCAACCATGCTCTATCCTGCGTCGTCTTCGCCCGCACATCATCGTGCATTGCTTGACGCCCTTTGTATGCATGATCTTTCATGACACGATCTAGGATCCCAAACTATCTTCCACGAATTCCCATCCATAACATGATACTTCCATCTAAGCTGGCTTGACTTCCCGCAATTACTTCAAACATTCCAGCTGTGCCAATTCTGCACTGCTACGTGATGCCCAGAACACAAGAACTCATGTGTACATAGCAAAACCCAATAGGGAAAAAGAAATCCCTTTGGTCCTCATGTGTGTTGCACCTTTGCACAGCCCCACATATCTTGTTGATTGCCTTTATAGTCAACTCTGCTCGCCCTTCCGATGGATCAGCTCCTTGTGATTTTCTGTTCGCTCACTAGTTTGTTGCTGCCTCATCTGTGCATCACACAAGGAGACCTTCGTCGCCTCTTTTTTCTTTCTCAACAAATCTCGTGTACAGCCACACCTTGCACGCCTCTCCCTAGCAGGCCCAGCCAGCCACGCAGAGCCATTGGGCCGCCTGCCTCGTCCACCTTGGGCCACGTCAGCCCTCGCCTCGTGCTGCTACGACCTCCATACGTTGTTTCGTGTACGCCGCCGCCGCCTGATATTTGAGTCTCCGCCGAAGATCCCACACCGGCTGCTTGCTCGCCCGCACGCACGTTGCACCGCCGCCGCATCCGATCTCGCATCGCCACCAGGACATGACCACTAGCCGCACGCGCCTTCATATGCCACTGTCGCATGCTTCTGATCTCGCAAAGATTCCATGCATGTGTGCCGCACGCGATGCCAGCCACCAGCCTGCGGCGCTACCGATCCAATCATGCAAGACTCCTGGCTACTGCAAGATTCCACCGCTACTGTTTCCGATTGCTTTATACGCGATGATCTCCGATCGCTGCCGCGCGTCGCCATGCCCCTGCAGCCACCGGTCTTCATCGCTATCCTCTAAATCAACATATCACGCGGCCTCTTCTAACCTTGCTCGTGATACCACTTGTTAGAATAAATTCGAGGCACTCCGTCGATCTACCGAGGACCAAGCAATCACACAAGCACAACACCGAGATTTGTTAACGAGGTTCACCGATATGGCTACATCCCGGGGGCCTGACTACGGGCGCTCCTCCCCGTGACACCGTCACAATACCACACCCCGGCCGCCCGGGCGCCGGCACATGCCGCCGGCTCCCCCGCGTGCCCGTGCTATTACGTTGGCATAGGTTACATCGTGTGTCTACCCCGCTATATATGAGAGGCCTAGGATACAAGTGTCCTACTTGGACACGACTCCATATCCTATCCACACACTGTACGACTCCAAGTCCAACTGTAACCTAACTTGTACAATAATATTCGACATAATTCTAACAGCTGTGTTGCCGCCATGAGCAGGTTCATCTCCAAGTCTGCTGAACATGCCCTTCCCTTTTTAAAATCTTGAAGAAGGTAGGCCCAATGGAGTGGACCCCAGAGGCCGAGGCGACATTGCAGGATCTGAAGAAATACCTTTCCTCTATGCCAACACTGGTTGCGCCTAAACCACAAGAGCCGTTGCTACTGTATCTAGTGGCAATGAATCAAGTGGTCAGCGCCGCACTAGTGGCACAGAGAGAGGTCGACGAAGAGGCAGTGGCCACGACAGGACTGGCGGATGGCAAGTCATAGATTCCCCTGGCAGGGCCTAGTGCCGGCAAGGCAAGGCCGCCGGCGGAGTCCAACGCCATTGGTGCAGGGCCTGCGCAGCCAAGTGAAGTGGTGCAGAAGAAGAAGATGATGCATCACCCGATTTACTTTGTCAGCTCCCTCTTGCAGGGGGCCATGTCAAGGTACTCCGGTGTGCAGCAATTGCTCTTCGGCCTCCTTATGGCCTCGAGGAAGCTGCGTCATTACTTCCAAGCCCATGAGATCACTGTTATCACCCGCCTCCCGTTGCAACGGATACTGCACAACCCAAAGATGCAACCAAAAGGATTGTGGAGTGGGCCTTGGAGTTGTCAAGCTTTGGGTTGAAGTTTGAAAGTACTTCGACAATCCAGAGCAGAGTCTTGGCGGAGTTCATTGCATAATGGACCTCAACACCCGACGAGGAAACCCAAGAGACCGCTCTCCTCGGCAAGGAGGTAAGTCGTGACTGGATCATGTACTTTGACAGGGCTTTCTTGCTGCAAGGCGCCGGTGCTGGTGTGCTGCTCGTCGCACCCACCGGAGAGCACCTCAAGTACGTGACCCAGATGCACTTTCCCAGGGAGATGTCCACAAACAACAGTGCTGAGTACGAGGGGCTACTCGCCGGTCTCAGGATCGCAGCGGACCTCAGGGTGAAGAATCTCATCGTCAGGGGTGATTCGCAGCTTGTCGTCAGACAGGTCAACAAAGATTACCAGAGCCCATTGATGGAGGCCTACATAGATGAGGTGAGTAAGCTAGAGGAGCGCTTCAACGGTATTCAACCGAAGCACGTTCCCCGAGTGAAGAACGACATCACTGACTACTTGTCAAAGTGCGCTGCATTCAAGCTACCTGTGGAACCAGGTACCTTTTTTGCTTCGGCTAACTCAACCATTCGTCGAACCGTCAACGGAGCATAACAAGTGGAGGAAATCGGGCCCCGGCAAGTACTTTCCCGCCGAGCCCCCAGGGGCCGCTGGCGAGAGTGTTGCCGCGGATTCCGAGCCTGCCAAGGGGCAGCTGGCTCCGGCAGGGCGCCAAGCCCTGGCCGTAGAGACGGCCGCCCCCATGGCGGAAGAAATGCCTTTGGTCCTTACCGTCAAGCCCCAGGCTCCGGCATGGGCACAACATACCGTCCGTTTCCTCCATACAGGGGAACTTCCTGAAGAGCAGGAAGAAGCAGAAAAAGTAGCCCGTCGGTCTGCCTTGTACCAGTTCGTTGATGACGTCCTGTACAGAAAAAGACCAAACGGTGTGAAATTGAAGTGCATCCCCCCGGAGGAAGGACTGGAGTTGTTGGCAGAGATACATGGAGGCATATGTGGATCCCACATAGGGTCGAGGGCCCTTGCCGGCAAAGCATTCTGGCAAGGCTTCTTCTAGCCCACCGCCCTCCAGGATGCAACAGCACTAGTAACCAGGTGTGAAGCGTGCCAGTTCCATTCAAAGAAGCTTCATCAACCAGCTCAAGCCCTTCAAACAATTCCTCTCTCCTGGTCGTTTTCGGTCTGGGGGCTCGACATACTGGGCCCCTCCCCCCGTGCTGTCGGGGGCTTTGAGTACTTGTACATTGCAATCGACAAGTTCACAAAGTGGCCGGAAGTGGAAGCAGTGAGGAAGGTGACAACACAGTCTGCCGTCAAGTTCTTCAAGGGACTAGTCTGCCATTTTGGTGTGCCAAACAGAGTCATCACCGACAACGACACGCAGTTCACAAGCCACGTCTTCATGCAGTATATCCAAGACCTCGGCAACAAGGTCTGCTTTGCTTCCGTGGCACACCCACGGAGCAACAACTAGGCGGAGAGGGCAAATGCTGAAGTACCGCGAGGCCTGAGAACAAAGACTTTTGACAAGCTGCACAAAAGCGGAAGGCGCTGGGTTGATGAGTTGCCGGCAGTTCTTTGGTCGATCAGGACGATGCCAAATCGAGCCACTGGCCAGACACCCTTTGCCCTAGTATATGGGGCAGAAGCAGTTCTCCCCACGGAACTCATATACGGGTCACCTCGAGTGCTCGCTTACGACGAGCTTGAGCAAGAGCGATTGCGGAAAGATGACGCAACGCTCCTTGAGGAAGATCATCTTCGGGAGGCTGTGAGAGCAGCACGCTACCAGCAAGCCTTGCACCGCTACCATAGCCGCAAGGTCCATGCCCGAAGCTTTGAGGAAGGCGACCTTGTTCTTCGGCGCGTTCAGTCGGCCAAGAATTCCAACAAGTTGACGCCAAAGTGGGAAGGCCCTTTGTCGGTGTCAAAACCAGCGGATCTCGGGTAGGGGGTCCCGAACTGTGCGTCTAGGCGGATGGTAACAGGAGGCAGGGGATACAATGTTTTACCCAGGTTCGGGCCCTCTTGATGGAGGTAAAACCCTACGTCCTGCTTGATTAATATTGATGATATGGGTAGTAGAAGAGTAGATCTACCATGAGATCAGAGAGGCTAAACCCTAGAAGCTAGCCTATGGTATGATTGTATGTTGTCCTACAGACTAAAACCCTCCGGTTTATATAGACACCGGAGAGGGCTAGGGTTACACAAGGTCGGTTACAAAGGAGGAGATACACATATCCGTATTGCCTAGCTTGCCTTCCACGCCAAGTAGAGTCCCATCCGGACACGAGACGAAGTCTTCAATCTTGTATCTTCATAGTCCAATAGTCCGGCCAAAGGATATAGTCCGGCTGTCCGGAGACCCCCTAATCCAGGACTCCCTCAGTAGCCCATGAACCAGGCTTTCAATGACGATGAGTCCGGTGTGCAGTATTGTCTTCGGCATTGCAAGGCGGGTTCCTCCTCCGAATACATCTCGAAAGAATTTGAATACAAGGATAGTGTCCGACCCTGCAAAATAAGTTCCACATACCACCGTAGAGAGAATAATATTTCCACAAATCTAATCTGCTGACACGTTTTGGCAACATGACATTATGCCATGGCTCGGTGATTATTCGAACCGTTTTTCTACAACCAACTCTACACATAACGTGAGGTGGTTTCTTGACACGTCTTGTCAGAGCAGAGATCGTGTTCCCCTAATTGCGGGATTCTCATCAATACGGTCGTGGGTAACCCAACCATGTTTAGGACTCCTAGATTATAGGCAAGTCCCAAATGCCCACGGAGAGGACGCTTAATATTCACCCTCTTTATAAAGGGACAAGGCTTTTACTCTTTTCCCTCCCGTGCTTAATCGAATCCTTCCCCCGCCTCGAGTTCTAACACCCAAAGCCCAGGTCAGGTGCTCCGGATCTTCAATCATGACCGGATCCAGCTTTCAAGGCCGATGGATGCCCTCCTCCGTTACGGAAGAGGATATCAAGAAGTTGAGGGAGGCCAGATACCTGACCACCGAGGTTTCACATCGGCTGCCTGCCCAAGGGCAGGTCGTCCCTACTCCTGAACCCAACGAAGACGTTGTGTTCATCTCCCACTTCCTCCGAGGTTTAGGCCTCGCTCTGGATCCCTTCGTAAGGGGTTTGATGTTCTATTACGGGCTAGACTTCCACGATCTAGCCCCGGACTCCTTTCTCCACATCTCGGCATTTATTGTCGTGTGTGAGGCCTTCCTCCGCATTACCCCTCACTTCGGCCTGTGGCTCAAGACCTTTGATGTGAAGCCAAAGACAATCGAGGGACAGTATGCAGCGTGCCGAGGCGCATTAATAAGCAAGATTGCAGGAGCTCCATGGCCAAAAGGTTCCTTTCCAGAGGTGTCCGGATTATGGCAATGGGAGTGGTTTTACATCACAGCTCCCAGAAGTGCCAAGTGGGTGGCTGCCCCTGCTTTCCGCTTGGGCCCCCCACCACAACTGATGTCATGGATTAGCAGAGGGCTGAGCTGGGGTCCAGCCAAGGACGTGCCCATACTGCAAAGCCGCATTCAAGATCTCTTCGAGGGAGATTTTAATTTGGTTATGGTAATGCAAGTCATGCTGGTTCGTCGAGTCCAGCCTTGCAAACGCTGGCCCCTTCGCTTGTGGGAATTCAACCCAGAAGGACCGCACGCTATACAGAATTTCCTCGGCCTGACGCATGAGGAGATGTACAAGTCATTCTTCGGACCTCAAACAGAGTGTCCGGATACTACCGAGGACGTGGGCCTGAGCAGCAACCGCACCGCCGACCAAGTAAGTAATCCTCTAGCTGAACACACCGTCTTTCATTTATCATGACGTCATTCTGAGAAATTGCTCTTTGACCAGGACTGGCTAACAAAGGCGAAGATGATTCGGTGTTTGGCCCCCCTTCCTGAGGGTTTGGAAAATCCGTACTGGAAAAGATGCTCAAGCTAGCACCTTGTCCGGAGCCCTCAAAGGCAGATAAAGGGGGGAATAACGAGGGCGAGAGCGGGCCTCCATCGCTACCAATTCCAACCGAGGGAATGAGCGCCTCCATGAAGGAGGATAACCAAGGGGAAGAATCTGACCCTCTCTCGCTTCTGGGAAGGAAGAGGACTGCCTCTGAAGATCCGGAAACCAAGGCTTCCAAACGGGAGAAGAAATTTCCACCAGAGGGTCCTGCCTTGGAGGGTGCTCTTGCCGCACAAAGTCCGCGCGGGGATCAGCCCTCCAACGAGCTGTAAGTAATTAAAAAGTACTTTAATAGTGAAGATATACTACCTTACCTCTGAGGAAAATAACCGAAGCGTTTATCTTGCAGTTCGGATCTTAGCCCTTCTCAACAGAGCTCGTCTTCGGGGGATCTTCTTCCGGAGATGATGGAGAGCGAAACGCCTCCCCCGGACTCCCCCGCTCAAGAAGCGGGCAACCTTGAAGTGTCGTCACGGAGGGCCTCTCCGGATCCGGTGAGGCCAGAAGATAATCCCATAGTCACCCGAAGTCCCCAGCGTCCGGCTCTCGAAGAGAGCAAACAAAAGAGTCCGGCACCGTCTGGTATGCGGTCAGACGTTCTGAGGGAGCTGTTGGAGTGAGCGGCTATCTCAGAAGAACACCGTACGTTAATGAGGACGGTGATGGAAAGAATTCCATCCGCCGAAAGTGGATTGCATGAAGCCTTTATGAGTCTACTGACGGGCTTTGAGGTACGTGAAATGATATACTTGTTGATAGTACCACACATTTTTAGGTGTGCCCTGTGTAGATAGTAGCCCCTGAGACTCTGGTTGTCGTCAAGAACGGCGGCGAACAGAGGATCGTAGTCCCAGGTAATAACCAAACCGCCTTTATGTGCAGGTGGTGGAAGCTCCGGTGGCTAGCCGGATTAATGAGTTTGCCAAACTAAAGCGGCAACTGGATGCGGCAGATGCCGACATTGAGCTTGTTAACAAGCGGCTTGACGAGGCACAGGGTAAGTAATGTTTTCTGGTGAATGTCACATAGTAAGAGCAGCATGATGCCAGTATCTTTAATATGTTGTGACTGCAGATGGAGCTGCCACCGTGGAAACCCTTCGGGCGGAACTTGCCCGAGCCAAAGAACAAGCAAGAAGTAGTAATGCGGCTGCTTTGAAGGCGGCCGAAGAGCTAAGAGCCGAGAAGGCCGCGCATTGCGAGAGCAAAGAGAAGATGGCCAAGATGGCCGTAAAGTTAAAAGACACTACTGACCATTGTCAGTTCCTTGAAGAAGAGAACTGAGCGAAGGCAACGGACCTTTAAAAGGCCACGATGGCGACCAAAGACACCCGCTCTGCCATGAGAGCGAAGAAGGAGGAGCTGCGTGAAGCCTGTGATATTGTGGCTGGGAAGCCCTTTTTGCTGCGGAGGAAGTTCGGAGATCCGCGGTATGCTCCTCTGGATCGGCTGTGGGGTTCGGTAGATGCATATCTGGACTTGGCGGCGAGCGCGGTCGATGTGGCCAAATACTTCCGAGATCAAACAGATCATGAAGTGGACAAGCTGTTCTGGTCGCAGTTTAACGTTCTAGAGCATCCGCTTCCATTGACTGATCAACTGGCCGAATGGGACGAACTCAATAGGTTGTCCGGACTTGCCATGAGGTCTGTCATAGATCATCTTTGGCCGGAAAAGCCACGCCAAAGTGGGAAGGCCCTTATCGGGTAATATGAGTCACCAGGCCTGGCGCAGTCCACCTGGAGATCGAAGATGCTGTTCCAGTGAGCAACTCCTGGAACATTGAACATCTCCGCAAGTTTTACCCATAAGGTGCGGTTGCCGGGCCCCCCGGTAACCCACCTTTTGTACAAGCCTTGCCGACAAGGCATGTAACCCTCTGTACAAAGCCAGGCGCAGACCCTGAGCATAAATAAATGAAGCGCTAGCGCCCTAAGTTTTAGCATGCATGCTAGGTTAAGTCTCTCCCTTGGTTAGGGGTGATAGTGCATAGCGGCGACTAACCCCTAGCCTAGAGGTCGAGTATGCGTCTTTTTGTCTTCTTTGGTTCGCAGGGCACGTGGACACTTCTGCTGAGCCGCTTCGGAGAAATAAAACGAACCGGCGCTCCGGCCCCGGCAGGCCAAGACTGCCGGGGGCTGAAGACACAAGGATCTAACCACGGCAAGCCAAAGTTGTCGGGGGCTGTGGATTCAGATAAGTCCTTCATCCCCTGTTGTGCACTTCCATATGGAACTGGGACAAATGAAACCTCGTTTTTCTCCAAGACCACCGTGCTCCCCCTTCTTCTTGTACCCAAGTCCATGGGACAGAACCGGGCCATAGACACGGTGGCGAGGAAATAAACAAAGGGCCTAACTCTACTTCGCCCCTGCCTCCGCCTAAAGCGTGAGAATGGTCGACTGAAGTCAGGGGACGGCAAGGCCTGTTGCCGGGCGACAATGTTTATCTTAAAAATAACAAGGATTCGTTCCTTGGCATGGGCCTCGCTCACGCACAGATAACCCAGCAAGCACCCCTTTTTCATTAAAAACATCCCATACAGGTACAGTTCATATGGAATTAAAAACATGAGCAACAGGATTACAAATTTTAAATCTAACAAGTGCCCGCAGGCTTACAAAATAAAAAGAAATAAGATGCCCGTAATCCCTTTCTTGTCCCTCTCCTTAGAAGGTGGAACAAGATGGCAGGAGGGAAAAAAGAACGCCTAGGCAAGGTATGAGGAGCAGAAGGCACCAAGAGAACATCTTGGTGCTAGGAAAGGAGCTGGAAGACGAGGCAGCAGGCCGGCAATACGCGACGAAGGCGCCGGTGCCCACGTACTCCGACTTGACAGCCTCCACCCGCCTTCTTCACCTTCTCCGGCCCTCCTACGCCAGCCGCCCAAGGAGATGACGGGGAGTGCCCTGATGGAGAGCTTGACGAGGAAGGCCCTCGGTAGGACACACGACGTAGGGCGGGGCGACGCGGTCAGTCGGAGACGAGGTTGACGTGACCTCGCTCGACGCTCTCGTCGTCGCTGTCGCTACCCTCCTCATCACTCCCGCTTGAAGAGGAGTCTTCATCGTCGGAGGAGCTCTCCACGCAACACTTCTGGCGAGTTCCAAGATCTCCAAAGACCTTAACGGAGAGCTGGCCGCCCTCCATTAACTTGAAGTAGAGGACAAGCCCCGCCGTCAGGCTGTGGATGTGAGTCAACGTCTTCCATCCACGGCGGAGGTACATGACGTGAGGAGTGGGGAAGTCGACGTCGACCCACGTGCCGCCGTTCCCGCAGCCCCTCATGTGCAACCTGAGGGTTTGGGGTGGATTGAGCTCCATCTCCCGAGCAAATGGGGTAGGGAGACGGAGGCGGCGACGTGGTGGCCAGTGCAACCTGATGAAGAACTCGCGGGTCTAGTCCCCGACGTGGCCCTCCATCGGGGGAGGCATCACTGGCGGAGGCTAGGCCGACGCGCCGCCCTATCCCCCTCTCCCCCAAGCGCCACGGCAACCTCGGCCTTACCCCTCCCCCTTGCTCTCGTGGCCGGCTCTGCCACCACGAGCTCTTGGGGAGGAGGGACGCGCTGACGAGCAGCAACCCTCGCCGCCACCGTTGAAGGGTCGACACCTCCTCTTGCCATGGCAGATGGAAGAAAGGAGCCGAAGTGAATGGAGATGGATGATGAAAGGATGTGGGATGCCATCCCCCTCCCCCTCCTTATAAAGGAGCGGGGTCGGGGCTCGGCCGCCCTACTCGGCCAATCCGGCCATCAGGGGCACAGGGGATCGGGACCGACCCGCTGCCCCAATCAGCGACGGCCCGGTTTCCCGCCTCCACCGCCTGCCACCTGCATGGGGGACACGTGACGAGGAAGCAGAATCAAAGGGTTGGGTGGGGCGACCGTTCCCCACCCCGTGATCGTGGGACACTGACGCCTTAAAGACCACGACCCGAGTCCACCCAAGTAAATGAGTCGCGCCTCTGCGCCTCCCTCTTTTTATGGGGAAGGTGCGAGCCGCCTCTTTACCATGATGTGACGCATGCGTGCGAAAACCGCCCCACGCATAACCCCCACGTCATGCACGACCCTCCACGTCGTGTGTTCAACGCAGGTCGTGGGGAAGCGCAGCGGACGAGAAGTTACTACGGTAAAATCCGCCCACCTGCCCGCGCACCGTTTTGGGCCTAGCCCAACAATGCGGCGCGCTTATGTGTGGCCCAGGCCCGGGGGCTCTTCTTTTGACCCCTTTACTTGTGCACGGACAGTCGGAGCCGCACACCACGGCCACACTTAGCAGGGCAGAGGAGGGAAGCCGGTGAGAAGCCGAAGCACGAGACAACCAAGGAAACGTCCAGACCAGAAGCGCAGGAGAGAAAGAGGGCGAGGTGGACTCCCTCAGCAAGATCCTTGCCGAGGCAGCCTCCGCAGCCCCAGCAAGAGCCTTGCCGGGGCAACTTGCCTGATGCCAGCGGAGCAAGCCACCTTGAGCCCACAGGCTCCAACCCAACCAACTACATTGGAACCAAGGCTCGGGAGGCGCCTCTATGGTGGGATGCAAATCTTTGTCAAGATCATAAACATGTGAGATCAGATGAGGACCAGAAGACGGCGACCCTCGGCGGGATCCTAGCCGAGGGAATCCACAAGGCCCCCGGCAAGACCCTTGCCGGGGACGACTACAATGCCAGGGCAATACCATCAGCAGGGCCCCTGCCAGGCCCGCGCCAACCAAGACTCCACCACCATCCCCAAGCAGCTACTAGCTCAACCAGCTAGGCATGCACCTGAGTGGCGACGGGCGGCCTCTACACCAACTCGGCAAGCACCTACGTGGCGGCATGAGACCCTTCATGAAGGCTCCACCACCGCGCCAGCCCAGTAGCCAGCCAACGTGGCGCTATGACGCCTCATCAGCTCGGATGCGTGTTGAACCAGGAATGGCGGCGACAGGTGGGATGTGCTTCCTTACCACCCCCGATAAAGTGAGAGGGGCACGTCAGCAGCGCATTAAATGCGTTTGTCCGATGGGGCTAGAGGATAGACTCATCCACTGTAGACCTTTCCACCTCCTGTGTGCCACTGTGGCAACCCCTTTTTGCCTATAAAAGGAGGCCCGAGGTGTCCAGGAGAGGGATTCGGCTCTTTTGGGCAAGTTGCACCCCGTAGCGGGCTCAAGAACACAAGAACACTCAAATACATCCACCAAAGCAGGACTAGGGTATTACGCATCTTAGCGGCCTGAACCTGGGTAAATGATCTGTGTGCTTCCTGTCAGACCCGCTCTTTGCGCAACCCCGCGCTCGCCAACCGTAGAAGGGATCCCAGTGACCCCATAGGTCTCGTTTCCACCGACAGAGATAGACATGAGGTTGAACCCTAAGGACTCGACAAGCATGACTTTGTCTAGATTTGTACATCCACTATAGAGGACCCACTCAGTGTCTTTGGGTTGATCATCCTGCAGATGAATTAGTGCAACTTATGAATTCATATACTTCATCAGTGAAGAATATGATATCAATTTCATCAGATCAATTTCATCAAGCAATAGAACAGATAAAGCAATATGAGGACGTGGGAAATGAAAATTCATTTCTTCATGATTAGCTTGCGTCCTTTCAAGCATATTCATGTCTCTAGCAAATTCTTCAAACGATTAAGTTCGTCTGGAGACCTGACCCTGCATAAGAGATTAGTTCTTTTTCTTCACCACCCACATCTGAAGGGGTGGCAAAGAGTTCATCATTCTGCGAGCTCCATAAGAGAAAGGTGGCATAGATGTCAATCCACTTCGTTTCACATAAGAGGGATTAGGGTAAGCATAAGAGTAAGCAGAAAAATTCTTCGAGGACTTATGAACATAATGGTTTGAAGAATAATGCACTATCCATAATCCTTAGATCTTCCCTGCGAAACAGACGGGTTAGCACGATGATGTTCATATGAGGACTTTGATCCTTTTGAGGAATTTGATCCACATGAGGAGTTTGGTCCGTATGAGGACTTGGATCCATATAAAGAATTTGGTCCATATGAAGAATTTGATCTGGGGTTCCTATTCTTCACAGGTGGTGTCATGATGACATTCACCTGAAGATTTTCAAGGCACCTTTTGGGAACCCAAATTTTCTTCATAGGAGAACCATTCCTGCAGTTAGTGCCAACATATCTAGCAAATACTTCACCATTCTGATTTTTGAATAGTTTATAATTGGAGTCAAATGACTCATCAAAAGAATATGACGATTCACATGTAAAGCCAGATAAAGTAGATGGATCCACTGAAGGTCCCTTTGCAGCAACCCACGAGGTTTTGGGACACTGCTCAGGTTTCCAGTAGGTCCCATGAACATTAAGTTTCCTCTCAAAGGCAATACCCTTTTTCCTAGGGTTCCTGTTGAGGATCTGCTTTTTAAGCACGTCACAAAGAGCCTGATGCCCTTTGAGGCTTTTGTACATGCCTGTCATATACAATTCCTTCTGCCCTGCAACATCAGTGATACTAGCAATGTCCTCAGATGAGGAATTAGTGATAGCAGAGGTAGTTGAAGAATTTGCAGCAATGGAAGTATTTGAGCATTCATGTGAAGAATTAGCAGTTTCACGTTCAATGCACTTCAAACATGGAGGAACAAACTCTTTCGGAGTAGTGCTAATCTGTTGAGCAAGTAATGAATCATGCTCCTTCTGAAGATCTTCATAACTCACTCTTAACTGCTCAAGATCTTGCTTTCTTTGAAGAAATTCGTAAGAAAGCTTCTCATGATCAGATAGGAGAGTGTTATGATGACCTTGAAGATTGTCAAACTTGGACTGAAGTCTCTGAAGATTTTCAGTCAAAATTTTAGTGCGATCCATTTGCTTGCCCAACATATCATCTCTTTTATCTAGCATGTTTTGAACCTTTTCCAGAGCCTTTTGCAGTTTCACAACAATCTTAGCAAGTTTAGAATAGCTGGGTTTGAGGTTTTCATCAGATTCATCCTCACCAGATTCAGAGGAGGGATATTTGAGTACCTTTGAGCCTTTTGCCATGAAGCAATAGGTGGGAGCGTAGTTCTCATCGCCGTCATCAGTAGTGTTGGGGAGGTCCTTTTCCTTAGAGTTGAAGATGGACTTGCTGACGAACGCGGTAGCGAGGGCTAGACTCGCCACACTAGAGTCTGACTCCTCGGATTCCTCCTCTTCCTCATTTTCCTTAGATTCGACCTCAGAGTCCATTTCTTTGGCAATGAATGCCCGAGCCTTCTTGGAGTTACTCTTATTGTGAGATGAGGACCTTGAAGATTTTGATGAAGAGGACTTTGAAGATTTCTTCTTCTTCTTCTTTGAATCATCAGAACTGTAATTCTTGTACTTCTTCTTCTTTGGTTCCTTTTCCCATTGAGGACAATCTTGAATGTAGTGTCCGGGTTTCTTGCATTTGTGACAGAGTCTCTTCTTGTAATCATGGGATGAGGAATCTGATCTCAAGTCACCACTTCTTGAGGATTTTCCAAAGCAACCACATCTTGAGAACTTCAGGAATTTCCTCACGAGCATTGCTAGCTCATGGCTCAGTTCTTCAGGGTCACCAAGGCTGCTACCAGAATCTTCATCTTCTGATTCAGACACTGCCTTGGCCTTTAGAGCTTGTGATCTGCGATAACTTGGTCCATGGAGATCTCTCTTCTCAACAAGCTGGAACTCATGAGTGTTTAGTATTTCGAGGATATCAGCGGGATCAAGTGACTTATAGTCTCCACGTTCTTTTATCATTAATGCCAAGGTATCAAATGAGGAATCAAGCGATCTCAGCAATTTCTTCACCACCTCATGGTCGGTGATATCAGTAGCACCAAGTGCTTGAAGCTCATTTGAGATGTCAATGAGGCGATCAAAGGTTTGCTGAACATTCTCATTGTCGAGTCTTTTGAAGCGGTTGAAGAGATTGCGAAGAACGTCAATTCGAGTGTCACACTGTGTTGAGACTCCCTCATTGACCCTGGACAGCCTGTCCCAGATAAGCTTTGCTGTCTCCAAAGCACTCACTCTGCCATACTGCCCTTTGCTCAGATGACCACATATGATGTTCTTCGCTTGAGAGTCGAGTTGCTTGAATCTCTTCACATCAGGAGCGTTGATGGTAGGAGTGACAGAGGGGACGTCATTTTCCACAACGTACCAGAGATCATTGTCAATTGCCTCAAGATGCATGTGCATCTTATTCTTCCTGTAGGGGTAGTCCGTCCCATCGAAGGTAGGACACCCAGCAAAAACCTTGATCATACCTGAGGTCGACATAACTAAAACTCTAGGTGGTTAAACCAAAATCACATAGAACAAGGGAGTACCTAGCTCTGACACCAATTGAAAGTGCATTATATCGACTAAAGGGGGGTGAATAGGCGTTTTTTATGAATTCTTCACTGAGGAATTTGCGGGTGAGGAAATTCCTGAGTGAAGAACTACTTGCAGTGGAATAAGTACTCAGAAGTAAACATAACAGAACACGAACATGGTCTTCATGACGAAATGAAAACAAGCACAGAGTACAGAAAGCATAAACATAGGATAAACAGAATGAAGACAAACAGACTGAAGAAATTGAGTTGAGGAAATAGAGAAAGTCTTCAGTCAAAGTCTTCAAACAGATATAGATGAGGAAGTAGAAGGGTTGAGGAATTGGAACCATTTAGCTTGGTGAAGACAATGATTTGGTAGACCAATTCCAACTGCTGTGACAGTTGTATGTTTGGTTAGGGCGTCTAGGTATTTAAACCTGAGGACACCCAGTCCTGAACACGCAGCTCAAGACACTTAGTCCTCACCGTATTCCCCTTGAGCTAAGGTCATACAGACCTCGCCCAATCACTCGTGGTAAGTCTTCAGGTGACTTCCAAACCTTCACAGACTCGGTCACTCAGCGATCCACAATTTCCTCTTGGATGCTCTAGACCATGAAGCCTAACTGTCTGGAAGATGTACAATCTTCAAAGGTAACAAGCATCAGATCCACGCAAGATCAATCTCTTCAGTGATGCTCAATCACTTTGGGTTTGTAGGTGTTTGGGTTGGGTTTTCCTCACTTGATGATTTTTGCTCAAAGTCCTCGAAGGATGGGATGCTCTCAAATGACAAGTGTCAGTTTCTCTCGGAGCAGCCAACCAGCTAGTGGTTGTAGGGGGTGGCTATTTATAGCCTAGGGAGCAGCCCAACATGATAAGACATAAATGCCCTTCAATTATATGACCGTTAGGTGGGTAGATATTTTGGGACACCTGGCGCATAGCACATCAACGGTCGGAATTTTGAGTATCAAATTCCTCAGGGCTATCATGTTCCTCACTGTGTAGGCAATCCGCACTAGAGAATTCCTAAATCCTCAGTCAGAACAAATTCCTCAGAGACCAGAAGAACTTCGTCTCTGTCACTGAAGAGATTTGACCGAGCTGTATGAGATTTCCAACGGCTTCACTCGAAGGGATTGGTAGGTGTAGGATTTGAGTTGAGCATCACTTGGAAATTTTTCCTTAGTATTTCCTCGACCCCCTTTAACAGTATGGTGTTTCCTATGACTCAAGAAAGAGAAAATGAAACTACGAAAACAAAAGTCTTCACGCTTCATGTTCCTCGAATGAATACCAAGTCTTCAGGATCACACCAATTTCTTCACTTTCAAAGTCTTCAGAAATCCAAAGTCTTCAGTCGAAGAACTTCATTTTTAGGGGTCGACTTTCTCTGTAGATATCAAACTCCTCATAGACTTATAGACCTGTGTACACTCACAAACGCATCAGTCCCTTAACCTATAAGTCTTCAATACACCAAAATCACCAAGGGGCACTAGATACACTTACAGGGACCCACCGGAAGGGCCTGTATATTTTGTGAAAAAAATGTTCCCCCCATTGTCAGCTCGGACCCACCAACTATATCTTCGCACGCAAGGAAGTGCCTCCTTATTACGCACAAAAAAATGAATAGTCCCCCTGCTAGCTGGGACCCACCATAGTGGGAGGCTGACTTGTGGGTCTACTAAGTTGACGCGGATGGAGGGCTTTGTCAACTTAGTCAATATGAGCGATTCTAGCTCCAGTGACCGTATGATGTCCATCCAACGGTCGTAGTGCTTCTTCAACCTCTGGTCTTCTTGCTCCAGACGCCCAAATCAGTGCTGGTCGTTCCGCCTGCTCCTACCTCTCGTGGTCGGCTGTGCTGCTGCGAAGGCCTCACCGCCCCCTACTACTCCCACCACCGGCAAGGCCATCCCTCTACTCACCCACACCCCCTGTTATTCTGCGGCGACGACAGCCTCACACCGCAGCCGAACCAGTGAACCCTCGTACTCCTCTCCGCGCGGGCGTCCACTGCCACGTCTTCCCTGGCTTCGTGTCGTCCCCTTTCTAGGCCTCGCCGTCGTCCACCGCCTTGGCGCTCTCGGTGCGGCGTGGTCAATGTGGTCAAGGAACGACTTCCGTCGGAAGAGTATTGTACGTGGAGAGGCTGACAGCTGGGTCCTCGGCCGCAGCAAGGAAGTGCCTCCTTATTACATGGAAAATAATGATTCCTCCACCTGACGGCAGGTACCCACTGGACGGGCCACCGTATTTCATGAAAAAAAACGTTCCCCCCTGACTGCTGGGACCCAGCAGCTACATCTTCGCACGCAAGGAAGTGCCTCCTTATCCTCCCGCACAGTTGGGACCCACCTGGTCTAAGCATACGTAGCGTTGTCATTCTAGTCGCGAACGTGTACATACATACTGGTCGATCGGCCTGTCTGTAGGCTACTGCGATGAACCGTGGCCGAGTAAGGAAGGGCACGTGTCGTAGTAGAGGCGCGCACGTAGCAGGTACACGTACATACATCCATGGTGCAAGGAAGTACATATGACCACGTACGTACATACAGGCGGGGTCTCGAACGCCTACTCGCGCATACGTACAGCCAGGGCTCGTGTACATGGAGAGGTAGCGACGGTGTCCTGTTCATCTGCAGCCAACCGACTGGGTCGGAACGGAGAAACTGCGTCGTCGTGTTCATCGGGAGCCAACCGGTTTGGACGGAACAACCGTTCGAAATGAGCCCTGGCGTACCGCAGAATGGAGGAAACGCCCTTCTGCTCGACCGACCACGGTGGAAACGGGGTCCTGTTCATCGGGAGGGGTGTGGCGTACTGCATAACGGAGGAAATGGACTTGTGTTCGAGTGCCTACGGTCAAAACGGGGTCATGTTGATCAGGAGGGGTGTGGCGTACCGCAAAACGGAGTAAACAGACTTGTGTTGGAGCGCTATGGTTGAAAGGGGGGTCGTGTTCATCGGGAGGGGTATGGCGTACCGCAAAACGGGACTCCATGGGCTACTGTTCATCTCCACCGTCGACTGCCTCCATGGGCTACTGTTCATCCACCCTCGACCTCCTCCAGCCTCCACCCGCGACTGTTCATCCACGGCGTCTCCCCTCCTGCCTCCACCAGCCATTGTTCATCCACAGGCTCATGTTCATCCAACCTCCACCGCTCCTCCATCGGCTACTGTTCAACCAGCCCTCTCCAAGGGGTCCTGTTCAACCACCCCTCCACGGGCTACTGTTCATCCAACCCTCCACCGGCTACTGTTCAACCAGCCCTCCACGGGGTCCTGTTCATCCACCCCAACCGGCTCGATCGATTGGGGTCCTGATCATCCAGCAGCAACAACCTCTACTACCACGGGGTCCTGTTCATCCAACCCCCACCGGTAACTATTCATACAACCCCCCCCAACAACGCTCATTGTTCATCAAGAGGAAGCAAGTTTGATCGGCTTCAATTAACAGCAGTAGCGAAGGAATCGCTCGATCGGGTTCAGTTAACAGCCAGATCGATCGATCGCTTGGGTTCAGTAATGCGTAGCCTGCAGTGCAATCGCTCGGGTTCAGTAGGCGAATGCCTCGCTCGGGTTTAGTTAGAGCCCAACGCCTCGCACCCACGCACGTACGTCTATGAGAGAAACGCGCATCGCTCGGCCCCCGACCACCCACCGTAACCGGGAACTCCGCGATATTTTCCTCGACCTCGCTTCTACCACGGTTTTTCCATCATGGACGGCCCAAAGAATGTCGTGCAACTGCATCTCCGGCCCGCCCAGGACGAAAAGCCCATTTTCTGTCATGATTTTTTGTCATAGAAGTAGGAGCCCACCACATCTATGATGATACCTGGTTTTGTCACAATTATCGTCATAGAAGTGTCATAAGCATCACAGGAAAACAATTCGTTCGGCCCAAAATGTCACGGATGTGTCTTTTTTTTGTAGTGTAGGAGGTCACTCGGGGATTTTTGTCCAGACTGACATGCAGGTCCCACAAGTCACAACACCTAACTTGTCGGTCGAATAGAAGGCCTTGACTTAAGGGGAGACATGGGTTGAAACGTGCCTATAATGGCACTTTGTAGAGTAGTCATTTCTTGGTAGGGCTGGTTGGTAAGGGCATGTACAATGGTTGATAAGGTAGTCTTATCTTAAGTCTGCCACGTATGCAAGTGGTGGTAGTTTCTTGGCACTATTAGTGGTTTCTTGGCATTGTTAGTGGTTCCTTGTAAGGAACAATGTACTAGTGGCAAAAGGCGATTCTAGGTTGCGTTGTACTCCAACGAGTACTACTAGTGGTCGCGAGAGTGTATAGCTCGTTTTGTGGGTTCGATCCCGGCTGAACGCATGGTGACCTTTTTTAAATAGTAACTTCGCTGCGAGCCAATATTGTACACTGGTGGTTTGACTTTTGAAGTCAAACGGACGTGTTGCACCACAATCTGGGTGCACTGGATAGCCCAGCCACGTGAACGGGTTTTCCCTCCCATCATCTCATGGCTCGCGTGCTCGCCCTAGCTGCACCTCGCTTGCAGCTTCGTCATCAACTAGCATATTTAAACTAGCGCCTCCCAATTAAGCCCGAGGAGCCGGAAAAGCCTGGCGCGGCATTGTGAACTGTGCAATATGGCTCTGTACATAAAGTGCTAGTACTCTACTACTCTGTAGCTTGTGGCATTGCACGCATGGACTTCACTCCATTATCGGCTCTATAAAAGAAATTCCTATTTACATGATTTTTTTGTTTTGAAATAGAGCAAAAGCTTTGCCTCACCTCATTTATAAAAGAAGGAACTACTAACAAAGTTCGACGAGATCCATTACACCTCCACAAATGGAAGCGAAAAGCCTAGTCTTGTTGTATCAAATAACTCAAATGTTCTGCCCCCGTAGTAACCGTCGCTGATAAATAGGCTGCTAGTGTGTGCGTGAGAGGAGCGGCTGAGTAGGCCAGCTACGCGCTTGAATAGAGCACCGAGAGTACCCAGTACACAGGTGTACCTTCCCTGCATTGATAGTACAACGATGGTTCTAGAGAATAGTAGTACCCTCCACTTCCAACTGTAGCTCCTTGGCCCTGAGACACAAGAGATCAAAACTGGTGCACTATACTAGAAGTACAGTACATCGCACTACTAGTTGAGAAAGTAGTACCTGTACTGCTACAATACAAGTACGTAGTAAATAATAGCCTCACCCCTTCGCTAAGGAAGGATCGAGTAGCTACCGTTGGATGGGATGAGGCCCTACGGTTACTACGCTCTTATCTCCTCCTCGCCAGTTCCCCTCCCCCTAAAGAGAAGGCAGTTTGTCGCTGCTCCCATGGATTCGCCAGGAGGTTCTCCTCCTCCTCGGGGCTGGGAGACCTTGGACGATGATCCTCTAGGAGAAATCGCACACTGCTCCAACGTCCTCACAGCCGCAAGACTCGGTGCTTCCTGCACCAACTTTGTTAAGACAGTGCTTAAACAGGCTTGGGAAAAGGCCATGCTTGTTGGTCTTCCATGCGTCATCGAGGAGAAGGTTCTTCTATGGGACAATCCTTCGAACAATCCACCGCTCCCTGGCCATGGTTGCACGTTGACTCCGCTAGAGTTGCCGATGTTGAGAGGTAGTCGGATTTTGTCCGATGAGCAGGTCAGTCATGGAGTTTGATCATGTAGTACTTAGTTATTCCATTTCTATCCCGTAATTTCTCCGCTACCCACCGTCTTATATATAGGTCTGGGTCGGTGCCAATGAAGATTGGTTTGCATACCTCTTGTCGGATACCACCATAATTTTGCACAACATCCACAACAGTGCGGCCGTTCCCGTAGTACCCTTCTCCACCATTGGGATTGGCCTTCCAGACTGGCTGAGCTTGAATACGTATGATGATGCCTACATGAGATTGAAGAAGATAGCAATTGCGGACCCGCCGACAAAGTGACGCGGCTACGACAATTACTATCTCATCGTGGTGTTCGACATAAGGATTGCCATCAATGCAAGAGGTAGTAATGGCAGAGGCTAGCGCATGTTGGCCGCGGCAGATTTGTAACCATACACGTTCGAAGACGCCGTGCGCCATCTAGGCTGCATCTTCACGGTGATAATCCAGGGGACTTGTTTCATCTGGTTGCCATCCTACGGTACGGGAGATTACAAACGGAATGCACAAACCATCATTTGCATCCCTAACGGCACTCCATTATTTTGCAGGGACCAGTCATCCCCTGGTCTACCCTGGAACCTTGTAGCTGACTTTGGCATATTGGGATCAACTATCTTAGTAGTCATTACCCATGGTACCACTAATGTGCAACATGGTCACACAATCTACCACGATCGGACCATTACCATCTACCCAGGTATTCCATTTTCTCATTGTTGTCAGTTAGAGTAGTAGAGTAGTAGTACTTGTTAGTTATTTTCTTTTCTTGTCTGGGACATGTTTACTGTACTACTAGTACAATTTAGTATTATATTTTTAACCCTCTCGCCTTCTCTTTCATTGTTGTACTACTTACTAGTACTAGTAGGAGTACTTTTTTACCTTGGAGTACGCGTATAGCTAGCTAGGCCCTTGAAGACTTGAACCCACTAGCTCCCACCATTTTTGTTTTTCCATGTCTTACTATCTCATCCATGTAGCTAAGAGTGGCTATATATAATAACCCGGTTATTTTACTTTCTCTATACCGGAGTAGTACTATTTGCTGCACAGTATTGCTGTCCGCCATATTTGAGCACAACATTATTATGCATGGACCTTGACTATGTAAGGTACCATGTGTCTATATCTGAGATGCCGCATGTACCAGATGAACGACACCGAGTTCGACCCCTGTGATGCTACGTGGGTGCCGAGGAACACTCTTGGAGAGTACTCGCTTTTCATTGGGGACAACTACCCCATTGTGAAGCGGATGCCACTTCCCATGCACGACACCGAAGGCCTGCCGTTCATGAAGCATGGTTGTGTCTTCAGTGCGCACCATCGGATGAACGACATGCTGGGACACCCTATCCCTGATTTATGCCGCTTTAGCTTGGATGAGTCTCCATCATGTGGAACCGGACTAGAAAGTTGCGACAATGATTCCCGTTGCCCACCGCTATGGACCGTGCCATCCATGAAGAACACCCGGAACTGGAACCTGGAGGAGGACATGTAGCCCGTCTATAACGTGTAAGTGGAGTATGGTAAATTGTGAATGGTAGCGTTGTGAATATATGTAGACTAGTCATGCACAATTTTATCACATCAAGTGGAGATGAACTTGTGTGGCATACTGGCATTTGTCCTTTAGAATTTATTACTAGTAAATGTGTTATGTGTATGTGCAACTTGTGTGGTTGTTGCACGAGCTCCAACATGCTCTTTGAGAAAAAAAAGTGGCACGGCTTTGGATATAGGTGAGGTGGCGGCATCATACAGTAGCATTGTTCGCTATAGTTGTAGTTCACCTACTAGGACGACAACTTCTATAAAACCTTGCGCTTGGCTCTTTGCCTCTTCGGGAGGTTCAACAGTTCGTACTTGTGTGAACCTTGCACTTGGCTCTTCGCCTCTTCGGAAGGTCCAACAATGATGATACTATAGTACAATATGCTTCTGGCAATCTTACACCGACTGAACTGCTGCACATCCACCGTGAGGGCGAGGGCGAGGGAGAGGGAGAGGGCGCTGTAGTCAAAACCCTCTCCTTATCCTGCGAGCCACCGCGCGCGTGGGCGAGGGAGAGGGCGTAGTAAGCAACCTTCTCCTCGTTCGGCGAGTTGACGGGACACATCAAAGCAGTATTAGTACTAGTACATACTACGTCCTTTTCGGTTAATATGGCTTAATTTGAAACGAGAAAAATACACTGGCGGTCAACGTATGTAACAATACGCTCTTTACGGTCACTATATAGTTTTGCGGTGATTATATGATCACTACCTCATCGTAGAGTGCTGTATTGCACCCTACTGACCGGCCACATAGTCGACGTGGCACTTTGTTGACTGGTTAAATTGACACCTGGTTTCTGGGTCCCACCTGTCAGTTGGCAAAGCAAATAAATCAGTTAAACAAAACTTTACGCAGGTGCGACAGGAGTCCAAACCTTGCGCGCGAACCACCCTGGTTGTGTATGTGAGTGCATGCACATGTACTCCCTCGGTCTTCCAACAAAGAGTGTACATCGGCTCAAAAACAAAGAGTGTACATCTACACTTCCAATGCATTTAGCGTTTAATCTAATCGATATTGATTGACTAATGCACCAACTTATGCTCTAGCTACAAGCTACAGCCTATCCTTAATTACAGCATGCAACAACCTTCATTTAATCTTCTTCTCTCAATGGTCACATGCACACATAAGTCTGCTACTTTTGGGCGTTAATTATGCCCTGTTCAATGTGTAAATCCCTATATGTACAGTCTTTCACGGATGTAGGGAGTAGGTTGAGCGCTTGCGCGTGAGCGTGTGTGTTGCGTCGTGTGATGTGTGCCGCATGGTTGCGTGAGTGTTGCGTGTGTCCATGTGTACGTGTGAGTGTTGCATGTTGCATGCATGCATGAGGCTTTTACTCCCTCCCATTGACACTTTCATATTTCAAGCTTCATTAAAACGTTGCATGCAAGAATTAAGAGATAACTCACCAATGCGTGTAAAAGTTCTAGTCATTTGTTACTCACGCATGCATTCCAATTAATACATTCGTAAACACAATTTGCTTGAGGAAAACGAGCCCATTATTGAGTACTTTTGGGAAAAAAAAATCTCCGGGCACTCATCATTTACTACTACATTGGTTGATGATTTTTTATTGACCTGTATATAAACCTCCGTCCTGGTTTAATGGTCCCCTTCGTACTTAATGTAAAATTTTGACCATAAATTTAACTAACAAAGTATCAATGCATGTCATGAAAAACTATACCATTAAAAACTATGTTCAAATATGAATCCAGTGATATGATTTTTGGTGAAATGCATTAACATTTTATTAGTTAAATACTCCCTCTATCTAGGTGTATAAGTCACTTCACGAAAACCAAATAATCCCAAAACACTTAGGCGTGGTGCATTAACTCCCACCTCGTTTCTTGTTTCTTGACATATCAACTAATAAGAGATGTGGGCATGCATGTTTTCAATGACTCGAGACTACCAAACACCACATGCAGTGGTTAGTTCATTGCATGCAATGCTATTAATTAGCAAATAAACATTAAGTTCTCTTGATTTTTCCTCCTTGGTCACGGTGCACAATCAAAGATGACTTATTCACCTGGATGGAGGGAGTAGATGGTCAAAGTTTGAAACAAAATTAATGCATTGGTAAACATAATTTTTGGAGGAAAACAAGTGAATTAATTGAGTGTTTTTTCAAACTACAAAAATTATTCCACCACTCACCATCTACCTTGGTTGATGAGATTTTTGAATTGAGCCCTATAAACAGGAAAGGAGTTAGTACTAGTACTCCTACATTATTGGCGTCGGGTGCCTTGGCCAATGTTTCATCTTGTTGGACAAGATGAGCATAGAGGCATAGGGATACTGTAGATAGGAAGTCTTAGCGATCCATTATTCCCCATCTCGGTCAGAGAGAACTATTCAACTAGTCTTCATAGTGAAGTGACAATACATGCTGCAGCAGATGGGACACTTAATTAATAAGCTGAACCAGCGTATTGATGTTACTAAATCAGCATTACCCAGTACTACAATCATGTTTGCCAGTTGTCATGGACTTGACACAGTAGATGTCCTAGCGCAAGGACTTAGTTGTGGAGCCATCGCAACTAGGTTAGCTTGAAGGGGTTTAAAGGGACAAAGTACATAGAGAGTTTACCTAGGTTCGGCCCCTCTCAATGAAGTAAAAGCCTACTCCTGCTTTGTGTTGTATTGCTAGGGTTTCGATTACCAGGGAGCGAATACGCTTGACCTAGCTCTCGGTTGTTTGTTACTTATCCTCAACCCGCCGTTGGGTCGTCCCTTTTATATACATAGGTTGACGCCCGGCGGCTTACAGAGTCCCGGCCGGCTCATACACAATGTGTTCGGCTCAGTGACTAACTAAGATTGCCTTACAATACAAGTTATACATGTGGCCATTCATCCCCTTGGGCCTCCAGTCGCCTGTGGGTCTTGGGTCGTCAATGGGCTTGCTATGACTCGCCATCTTCATTGATAAGTCGCTAGTGGTAAAACCCGACCCCTCCTGGGCGGTTCATACCTATTAGTTACATCCCCAACATTAGGCCCCATGTTGATTTGAACTTGTTCATATCAATCTTCCATACCTGACTTGTCAAAATCTTACATCATACTTTTAACCAATTTGCAGGTAACCCGCCATGACGTCAGCTCCTAGAACTTCCTTACCCCACCATGACGTCATTTCACATTAATTTTGCACGAGGCCCAAAACATCTTAACTGATCCTTATCTTAATGATCATTCCAAAAATTGAGGCATCCATATAGCCACATGATGATTTTGGCCTCCTCGATTCCCACGCCTGCCTTGTATCCATCCTCTTATAAATAGGGACGGGGGGTCTTTTTCATTTTCCCCCTCGCTTCCTCATCTTCATCTTTCTCCTTCACACAGCCGCGCCTGAACTCGAGCTCCGCCACCATTAACCTCCGTCCGCTGCGTCAACTCAAGCCGCTGCATCACCCTGACCGGACTAGAGAATGCCGGCGCGCGACCGCTGCTCATCTGCATCCGTAAGTCTTATCTCCCCAATCCTTAGATCTGCATTAGGGTTGGCTCTGTTCATCGGCGTTCTTCGTCGTTCTTCATTTTCTTCCTTAGCTCGAGTAGCTTCATTAATCTGATCATGGAATGAGTCTTGTGCGGTAGCAGTATAGCACTCATTTTCAACATTAGAATATCTCCTATCCATAGAAAATCTCATCAGAACACATGAACTTTTCTGCTGCCGCCACCTTAGGTTTAGAATTTACTGCCTTTTCTGAACCGCTGTAGATCCAAAATTATAGCTCCATTTTTTGAAATCTGTTTGTCCATCACTAGACCACATTTTCAGTGATAAATTTGAAGTATCATAACTGCCATGGCGGCTTATACCATAAACCGTGATCCACCATATAACATTAGGCTTGTTTAAACTGCCATCACATGCTTCATAGCCTGCATAACCCGACAATACTCACCGGTTTCACCATGCTTGCTTATTCATCCTCATATATTGGTTCTGCATAATACACTTTTGACTTTTAAACTTTGTCCGGCTTAACAGCAGAATCCTTAATCCGGTAGGTACCATTAGTCCCCTTTTAAGCCGCCAATATGAATATCTGCGTACTTCAATGTTCACCATCCGGCTTAAACTTTCAGCCATTTATAGAACTTTATCTTTGAATCCATGGTTCGGTTTAATAGCATAATCTTAAACCGGAAATATTTATTATCTTTTTCATGCTTTTAACCTGCAAATGGGCAAATCTGCCACTGCCTGCAACTGGGTCGTTTCCCGGGTCACCGAGGAAGATTTAAATGAATATGTTTAGATAGGCGTTCTGGCCAAAAGGGATGTCATCCATTGGAGGGTCCCAGGCATGGAAACTCCTCCTGAGCCCAAGGATGGTCATCTGCTCCGAGGCTTCAGCCCTCCTGGCTCAAAATTCTTTTGTGACGTGCTGCACTTTTTCAAGCTCCATCCACAAGATATTGGACCAAATTTTGTGTCAAATATCTGCAACTTCCAAGTATTCTGCGAGGTGTACCTTCAACAGGAGCCCACCGTAGAACTATTCAGGGCGTTCTATTACTTAAACCGGCAGAACGAGTTCACATATGGGCCTAGCCTAGAGCTAGGCGACAGTTCTATACATCGTCGGAAAGGAGCCACTTTCCTAGTTGCCACTCTTCCTAGTCATCCCAATGACTGGAACAAAACTTGGTTTTATTGCAAAGATACTTCTCCAGAAGGGGAAAATCCCTTGCCGGGTCATCGCGCCAGCCGGCTTAGTAACAGACATCGCCTTCTAGACCGCATCAGCACAGTAGAGCAGAAGAAGTACATGCCAGTTTTTTCAAAGGTCTGGGCCTTAATGTCCAACGGCTTGACCGGAATTGATCTGGTTCGATGCTGGGTCGCCTGGAGAGTCTTGCCTCTAAGCCGCCGTCCCTGCTTAATGCATGAATACATCGGCGAGTTATCAGATCCTCAATGCCACTGTCAGATTGAATTGACTAATGAAGACATCAATAATATGACCAAAACTCTGTTGAATGAGAGCTTGGAAGATTGTAGTAAATTTGGATTAGATCCTTTCTGCGTTCTGAACAAACCACCATATGTAAGCTTTTCATCAATTTCACGATTGAAACATATCTTCACTTATACTGCCTTTTCATACCCATTTAATCTTTGCAGGCCGATTCACCTTTTTGGACTAGAAAGCTGCAGGATAAGACGGCCAAGAAAACCCGGACGAAGAGCAAGGCTATCAAAAAGCCTGCTAAGAAGAAAACCAATCCTGCCGAGTCATTCAATTTAGATGATAAAGATGATGATGATGATGAGTCGGAGGTAGAACTTGACTCCCTTGGCTCGTTTTTTGTACACCCTATTGACAATGACCATTATCAGGATGATGCGGAGGCCATCCGTGTAGATGATGAAGAGGTAATTACTCTTTCCTCCGGCTCAGAACCTTTGCCAACACAGAAAACTCGACAAGCAAGCCAGAAAGTAAGATTTTCTCACCCTTTAGCTTACTTGGATCCCAACTTTCTTTTGAGGAAACAACAACATGAAGCTCGCCGCACAACCCGGAACAACGACGGTGGAGTTTTATCCTCCAGCTTACCGAACACCCCAGCACCTCGCAGATGTCGACCGGAGGTTTCAAATATTTCTGACTTCTCTTATCCAAAGGCGGGTCTTTTTCGACAACCTCTTAACCCGTCTGATTCAAAATATCAGGGATCATCTCATTCCTCCTCCGACGACTCAACTGAGACTCAACTCCCAGCTTTCAAAACTATGCCTAGGTGAGAATATTAAATTTTATCCACCTCGAATCATGCACTTAACTGTCATATTAATTATGTCTCATGCTTCATTTCTAGTGCTATGGCATAGTCCAGCAAGAAGCAGAGAATCGACAAACTGGCAGAAGAGACCAAAAATGTTGACCCGGAGCAACATGCTAGCACTGAGACTTTGCACCAGGTGTCACAAGCTGCCATGGACGACACCTCTCCAAAAGACCACCCTGTTACTCAAGACGCCATGGATGCTGATCTAGAAAATGATAAGACACCCATTCCTCCTCAGCCGGCTCATGAGAATGATAATATAATGATTACTGGGACAGCTTATCAGGCCCCAGGCAACCCCATTGCCCTGTCCAAGCACAACGCCAAGGAAGAGTTCTCTGCTGTTGAGAAGGTAAAATGGAAGGTTGATTTGGAAGGCTATGCTCAATTTAATGCTCAAGAAATTCACTCTGTTATTTGAACCACCTTCACACCAGCCGTGAATTTGAAGCCGGCTTGGTCAATTTGATGAAGGAGCGCTTCGAGGTAATCCAGCAAAATCCTCCTCATAAATATGTCTCTATTAGCCGCCAAGTCTATAGAACATGATAGTATTGAATGTACTGTAGATTTTTAAATAGTCATCAATAACCATTAATCAAACTAGTAGCCCCCAAGGGCTGGCTTAAACTACCAAGTTAAGCTGGGACTTCAATTAGTAGCGATCAACTTTGCACTGTAGCCCCCAAGAGCCGGATTAATCAGCATGAAAAAGCCGGGACTTATCATCATAGCTGAAAAATTCAAGTATGTAGCATAAGCCAGATTATATCATTTTGCCCAGGTCATCATATAAACTTGTCTTGAAAAGTGCGTATGGCATTAGCCCCCAAGTGCTAAGGAAAATACTTGTATTGTTCTTGGGACTTCCAAAAAAATCATGATCATAATACCTTCTATGTTGTTCATGTCATAGGCTGAACTAAATGAGAAGGAAACCCAAGTCAAAGATCCGAGGGCCAATATTCAAACTCAGCAATCTGAGACATCAAAAGCCAAATCAGAGCTGAAGACTGCATTGGAGAACATTGAGCAGTTGAAACAAAGCTTCAGTACTGATAGAACCGGCTCGGAGACCGAAAAGGCAGCTTTACTAAAAAGTGTGGAGGACACCGAAGCAGCCCTTAAACCGGCAGCTGATGAGTTATCCGGTTTAAAGCATCAAATCAACAACATTACAATAGCCATCTTCGGTAAGCAACAATAATACTTTCCTTTGCACCGACAGTATATCATAATCATCTGCCGGTTTATCAATAATTTTACTGATGCAGGCTCCGGAAGCGCCAAATTGGGCTCAGACATGCGCATCAAGCTTAAAGTAGTCTATATTCTGGTAGAGCAGCTATACACCGGTGCTCAAATAATAATTGCTGCTGCTATTCACAAGAAACATCCGCCTACCCTCTTCAAAGAAACACTGGAAAGGCTATTTGTGCTGCCCAAAGAATTGAAGATTTAAAGAGAGCAGCCGCCAGAGCTGGCGCCATGACTGCCTTAAGCCGGGCAAAGGCATGACAAGCAGATCTTGATCCAGAGGATTTAGCTAACGGTTGCCCCAGTGTGAAAGAGGACATGTCTCCCTTCAGCGCTGATAATTTTGCACAAATAGCAAGGGCAATGCGTCCAATAGCAACCAAGCTGGCTAAAGAAATAGATCTTTCCCAATATCAAGCGGCTTACGACGCTGAGAGCAAGAAGGTGAAGGCGCCGGTTCATCAGGAGGTGGATCTCATCCCGCCAACTCGTAAGCACACCTTTGCTCCTGACATTGATCCATCAAGTCTTATAGATGACGAGGCCGTGTTTAGAGCTTTGACCGGTATCAACTGGGCTTTGCATGACTTCCAGCCAATGGATAATCAAGGATATGAAGAAGAAGAAGCATATGAAAAGCTTTATTAAAAGAAAAGAGGATACAAGTACAAGACATGGATTACAAGTGGTAATAAAAAAAATCTAGCCTAAAAGAGGAAAAAACAAAAGATTACAATACCAAGCCTCAAGGGGGTAGAAAAGAAACCCATCTCAAGAGATCATCCTTGTAGGCAACTCTGTATTGCATAAGGCTGATGTCATGTATGAAAGCACATCTCCATTTATTAAAATTGGCCCTTTCACTCCTGAAAACTTTAGCATTTCTAATGATCCAGATATTCCAGGAGGCAATGAATACCACTTTAGTGAAGAAAGGTTTGCCAAAACTTCTCCTGGCCTGAATAACCAATGATGTCATTGAGTCTCCAGAAGTCCAATCAATTTGAAGATAATTCCACACTCTCACACTGAGATTGCAGTTAAAAATAGATGATCCCTAGTTTCTCTTGCTTGCAGAGGGCAAATCACACAATTCACTCCATCTTCCATATGCCAGTGTCTCCTCTCCACCATATTTTTTGTGTTCAATCTGTCCATAATGAGCATCCAAGCAAACACTTTGATTTTCATGGTACAAGAGGATTTCCATATCCAAGTAGTCAAGGGATTAAAAGATTCAGAAGCAAAAGTGTGTGAGTAAAACATCTTGGGTTTGTACTCCTTGGAAGAACCTTGCTAATACCAAACATCCTTAGACCCAGGTATTCTATTGTGGCTCTCCATCAGGGACTGCAAATGGACCAGATCTTCATATGCCTGTGCTGACAGTGGAAGATGAAAATGTTGGTAGATGTCTTGAGTGTCAAAAATCTCTTTAACAGAGATCCATGGGCCCTTGGCATACGAGAAGAGCCTAGGATATATGTATTGAAGGGTAGAAACCTCTTGACCAAGTTGCCATTTGTCAGACCAGAAAAGTGCAGTGTCACCTTCATTTATCTGAACCCAAGAACAATCTCTGAAGCTCTGCATTACTTTGCAAATATCTCTCCACCAAAAAGAGCCACAGTCAGAAGTTTCCTGGGGCACCATGCCATGGTAGTATGAGTCCCAAATTAAAGACACCCAAGGAAGATATTTCCTGTTTAGGAAGTTATTTGCATGCTTGAGAAGTAGTGCCACATTCTGCACCCCCAGGTTGAGTATACCAAGACCTCCCCTATTTTTGGGCATACAAATAAGCTCCCAAGCAGCAAGGGATGGAGCTAGCTCATCTCTATGTTTCCTCCAAAGGCATTGTCTCTGTATTCTCTCAAGCTGCTTCAGAATTCCAGCAGGGACAGCCAGACTACATAGGAAGAAGATAGGCATGGAAGATAGGGCAGAATTTAAAAATTGTAATCTTTCTCCTTGATTTAAGAAGGAGGAGCCATCAATCATTCTTCTCTTCATGCAATTAACCATAGGCATAAAATCAACCATTTTTGGTCTTGTGGTTCCTACTGGCAACCCAAGATAGGTGAAAGGCATTTTCCCAATTTGACAGCCAAAAGCAATAGCCAGTTCATTCATCTGAGCAGTATCAACATTAATTGGGATGATGAAAGACTTGTGATAATTCACATCAAGGCCAGTGGACTGTGAGAAACCTTAAGCATGTCCTTCAGAGCAATAAGTTGGGCCTTGTCAGCAGGTAAAATGATCAAAGTGTCATCTGCATACTGAATCACTGGGTAATCCTGATCAAGACAAGGAATAGGCAGATGGAGTATGCCCCTTCTGAACATGTCATTGATTATTGTCTGCAAGAGATCAACAGATAAAACAAATAAAAGAGGACAGACATGATCCCCCTGTCTAACTCCCTTTTGCAGATGAATTTTCTCCTAGGAACACCATTGAGTAAAATTGAGGAGGTTCAAGTAGATAGTAACTGCTTCATCCATAGTATCCATTTTTCATTGAAACCTTTATGTCTCAAGATTTGAATAATAGCCTCATGCTCCAGGGTATCAAAGGCCTTCTCAAAGTCAAGTTTAAGAATTGCAATGGGCCTCTTGGATTAGTGACACTGATGTAGACACTCAAAAGTCCAACTAATGCAATCCTGAATTGTTCTACTTTTGATAAAACCATATTGGTTCTTGTGGACACATTGCATAATCACATCTTGAAATCTATTGGCTGCCATTTTTGAAAGAAACTTCAGGCCCATCCCAGTTAAGGAGATAGGTCTAAAGTCTCCCACTTCCTTAGGTGAAAGTTTTTTGGGCACAAGAGTAATGTATGAGCCATTAATATTTTCCAGCATAGTAGAACCATCATAAAAAGCCTGGGCCAGCTCATAAAAATCTTTAGAAATTATATGCCAACACTTCTTGAAGAATAGACCATTGAAACCATCAGGCCCTGGAGCTTTACCCACCGGCATATGTTTCACAACATTGTCCATTTCTTCCTTCTCAAAAGGCTTGGTAAGAACATCAAGCCCCTCCACAGGAGTGATGTGAGCAGAGAGGTAAAATCCCATCACAATTCCTCTTGAAGTACCCATTCTATTTTTAAAACAATTCCAAACCACTCCCTCCATTTGAGAGTACTCGGTGACCACTGTACCATTAGATAACTTCATACTTGCAATGGAATTCCTCCTGTGCCTTTCAGTGGCCATGGCATGAAAAAACTTTGTATTTTCTCCCCCACTTTAATGTACCTTATAGTACATCTTTTCTTCCAATAAAGGAATTGTAGATGAAGCAATTTTTCCACATGTGCTTTAACAATTCTTCTGAAATTAGACTCCTGTCTTTACAGAGGCCTACACTCTTCAAGCTCATCCAAAAGCAAAATTACATGATTGCATTTGCAAACCAAGGTTTTTAGTTTTGAAACATTCATTTGCCACCTCTTGAGGCTCATTCTCAAAGTCTTAAACTTATCTACAATCCTAGCAGTAATGTGGCCCTTCCAGGAGGGTTTTTGCCAAGATAACTCCACACAGTCCATAAAACCCTCCAACTCTAACTAATAATTCTCAAACCTAAAGAGATTTGATTTTGGGATGGAAGTTTTAATGGTAACTACACATGGGACATGGCCAGATGCAGTTCTAGCTAGAGGAAGCACCTCAGTCATAGGATAGTCAGATATCCAGTCCACAAATGTGAAAAACCACTCTAGTTGCTCAAGAAGAGCTGTGTCTTGCATGTTTGACCAGGTAAAAGATCTACCTTTGATGGGTAACTCCAAAAGGCCCAAGCGCCCAATTATCTCATTGAAGATAAACATATCATTCAAATCTCCACCAGGTAACTTTCTATTATCTAGGGACCTCATAAAGTTAAAATCCCCTAACAGCAGCCAATTTTTCTTCCACGGGAGTTTGCAAATTATAGAGCCAATTGTCAAAATTATCTCTGGCTTCACCCTGGCAAGGCCCATAAACAACAACCAATGTCCATTTTTTCATTATTTTTCCTGGAAACAAACTCAACCACCACAACAAATTGTTGAACTTCTAATGAAGTCCCAACAAAAACAAAGGAATTCCAGACCACAAGGATTCCACGAGAAGCACCCAGAGAAGGAGAGTAGGCAAAGTAGTCAAACCTTTTAGGACATAAGTTTTTAATTGTTCTAGAATCAATGGAGGTGCATTTAGTTTCTTGTAAACAAGCTATAACACATTGGCTCTCATCAATTTTCTGCCTAATAGCCCTGTGCCTAGTCTCAGCATTTAAACCCCTGACATTCCAACACAGAACATTCCAGTTTCTACAAGAATTGCTAATATAAAAAGATCATCATAAGGTGCACAAACCACATGACACACAATGTCATACGCCCAAAAAGCAAAGATAAGTTTGGCGCGGCATTATTACATGATAGTTTTCCAAAACATAAAATCCATGTGCAAGGAAGATAAAAAGTGCATTTATGGGCTTGCCAGACCCAGAAGGACAATGAACACACTATTCATTAGGAGTAGTGTTTCCAGTATTGAGAGGATCCACCATAAGTGCACCCACTATTGACATATTTGCATCAATTTCCAGCTCCTTCCCTATTGCCTGGAGACGACTGACTGGAGTTGCTGGAGGAATATCTGCATGTGCAGGGTCATCTGGCATCTCAGTAGAGAGAGGCTTGGCCTTGGGCTTCTTTCTCTTGGGTTGTAGGGCTAAATCTTGGAAGGTGGGCTTAAACCCATCACGTTGAACTGAGGTTCTAGTGCATCTTCTGACTAAAGTTTCCACAAGTGGAGTTGGTGCGAAAGTCTTGCGAGGCCTCCTTGCTTTTCTACTCACAATAGTAGGGGAAATAGCCTCAGCAGTTGTTTCCTTCTCAACATCCTCAGAAAAAAGTGCTCTAGCAACAGGCCTTGCAGGTTCCTACTCCTTCCATGTGAGCAGAGGAAGAGCATCCTGTCTGAAAGCAAAGTCCCAATTCCTCTTGGACAAAATGACAAGAGATGCAGGCTGAAACAGTAGGGGCTTTATCACTTCAAAGATAGTAGGTGCTCCCAATAAATTTTCAAAAGACCTCCTCCAAACCATCTCAGGAGGCAAAGGTGGCCCAAAAGGTACAACAACAGATTTTATCTCCAAGGCTGGTAGGTTTACCACAAGAGATTGGTAGACTATGATTGCCCAATTGCTGGCTTCCACCTCTGCCTACACATCTACCATAGGGATATCTTGATTTTTAGATTGACCCTCATCAATGGGAATAACTGGAGCTGTGCGCACCTGCTGCTGAGTTTCAGAACCAGGCTGAGTAGAGAGATCCACCACCATTGATTCTTGATCTTGGACTGCTGGCTGTTCATCAGGCTCATTCTAGTTGCCACAATTGTCATCTTCCACATCATTATGAGCAGGCTTTGGAGGGGGAGGGGGTACATCATTCCAACCCAGATCAGGATATGGTGGCAATATAAAAGGAGGCATCTCTAGGAAGGGCACACCAAGAACAGGATGAGGATTGCCATTGATGGGCATCCAGTCCTCATCCTAAGGCATTTGCTCAGCAAAGTTGGAACCAAGAATATAAAGTGGCACTGTCCATGACACCCTAGCACCTCCCCAAGCTACAAAATACACGAAAATGACATCCCTAGGAACAAGAATATCCTCAGGAAAGGAGGCAAACACCAAAGTTCTAACCAAATAAGGGTCCTCACTGTTCTAGTGGTGAAATTTGCCAAATGTGTTCACTGCTTCCCTGATGCATTCGGTGTTACGACCATCTAGAGGGATACCCAAGAACATAAGCAAACCCTAACGAAAACCCTGAGCACCACGAAAAGACTCTCCCTCATCATGCTTCATGAAGCGAACAAAGCGATCATTGCCAAGAGGTTGAGGCGGCAGCTGCAAGAACGAAAACCGGACCGCAGCATCTCTGAGCTCAAAAAGACCAACATAACGAATCCATGGCTGCGCAGACCTCAGAAAAAACCCATGTGCTTGAAGCCATTGGACCACTTCTTCCCTAGCAGCACCAATCTGGTCGGGTGGAGGAATATGCATTACCTCAGCAAGCATGAACTCTTCGTGGTGGTGCACAATCGGGGTATGTGGCGTCACAAAGGTCCGAGGCACACGAGCTTCCCCGCCATCGACAATGTGATGGCCGGCCAGCACATACAACATTGGATCGAGGTGGAAGTTAGCCATCGGAGCACACAGACGGGCTCACCGCAGACGGTGAGCACTCCGATGGTGGTGGTGTTTCAGGCAGCACAGTCGATGGTGTCTTGGGACTAGGGCTGATGGAACTAGTCGAAGGAGTAAATGTGGAAGTACAAGGAAGGTCCAAGTTTGGTAAAGGCTGTGTCAGAGAGATATTCCCGCTGTGAACCGAGCAATCCTCGGAAGTTGCAACGTTACCGGGTTTTGGTTGCCAAACCAAACCCAGAATCTGTGCAAATCTGTTACAATCTTTTTAAATGTGCCTGACCTGCAAGCGAGAATTACACAAAGCTTCGATGTGCACGCTGAGGCAAAATGAGCATTCCTTAAGCACTTTTGACATGTATGAATTTCCTCAACCATTTCTGAGACCAAATTATAAAAATCATCCTGGGCCTGCTGAGAAGATGGTATATCAAGTTGCCCATTAGGGTGCGCAGGCTCGGTCCGGTCTATGGCACGTACATTTGATGGCCCATCATGGGATGTAACATCCACATTCGAAGAACGAAGATTCCCGCCCAAGGAAGATGGCGCCCGATCAGCCGGAGCAATCAGATCTTGTACCATACCAAAATATATCAATGGCATCGTCGACGTCCACCGGAGATTAGCCGGCGACGTGGTATGAATGACCACCCTCTTATGCATAGGATCGAATAACCCACATCTTCGGTAGATTGAATGCAGTTTTGGGTGGCTGGATAACGATAACCACGAGAAGACGGATAGTTTTGGAAGATTGCAAATGATAGCTTCTTGCCAACAGAACGAGTAGATCTTACTGAAGACTTTGCCGGCTTGGAGTGCATAGCCAACAAACCAAGGGCAGCACGTCTTTTTGAGGGGCTTACAATGATCCATTCAGCATCACATTCCAATTTCCAAATCTTAAACTCACGACCCCAATTTGGGCCACCGTTACCCCAAAGATGAAAGTAACATTTGAAATGATCACATGAAAAGGATCTAAGACTGAGAATAATCATAGCTACTGCCTTGCAAGACACTTGAAATCCAAATACCTTATCCTTGATCGAGAATACCAGAAACTCAATGGCCGAACCACCAATGGCAGCTTCAAGCGCCGCCGCCACTGAATCCTCATTTAGGCGAAAATCATGATGACCAAAAGAGACCACCATGGTAAACAAGCCCGTGTCATCCATGGGGTGCACCGAAAAACCAGTAGATTGAAAAACCTTATCTGCAAAAGCCAAACCCTTGGAGAAATCCAAGCCAAGGGTAGATCCATCACTGGAACCCATGGGAGATGGGTATGAGCGTGTAGATCCCATGATGCTGAAGAGATCTATTGGAAAGAAACTAGAATTTGCCAGATGATACTGTGCCACTAGGTAAATTTCTTGATGAACAACTTGCTAAAGCTAAAGAATTTGAGAATGCTGAAACTGATGAAATTACTGAAATTGAAAATTACAATTCACCTATTGGGCCTAGCTATCCAAGATATGAAATTCCTAAGATACTCAAGGGTGATTTTATGGATGGAGAGATAGCTAGGTACTTTCTTGCTTGTAATGATAGAGATGATATTAAGAAACTATTATGTAAGCTTAAAGAAAACTCTTTGAATGCTGGAATGAAATATGATACTAAGTTTACTACTTCACATATCTTTGTTACTGATAAGGATTATGAATTCTCTATCGATCCTGAGTTAATTGCATTGGTTGAATCTGATCCTTTCCATGGTTATGAAACTGAAACCATTGTGGCACATCTTACTAAGTTGAATGATATAGCTGCCCTATTTGCTCTTGAGGAAAAAATTCGCTATTACTATATCCTTAAGTTGTTTCCTTTCTCATTAAAGGGTGATGCTAAGATATGGTTTAATACACTTTCTCCTCATTGTGTGAGTAGTTCCCAGGATATGATATATTACTTCTCTGAAAAATATTTTCCTGCTCATAAGAAACAAGCTACCTTATAGGAAATATTTAACTTTGTGCAAATTGAAAAAGAGAACCCCCCGCAATCTTGGGGGAGGCTTCTCCAATTACTTAATGCTCTGCCATATCATCCTCTTAATAAAAATGAAATACTTTGATATTGTCGTGGAATTGTCACGGCAGATGTCCTAGCGAAAGGACTTAGTCGTAGGGCCATCGCAACTAGGAAGCTTAATGGGGTTAATCGGGACAAAGGACACGAGAGGTTTTATACTAGTTCGGCCCCTTACGATGAAGGTAAAAGCCTACGTCTAGTTGTGTTTGGAATTGCTGGGGTTTCAATCACCAAGAGGCTAGTCCGCCGGCTTGGTTATCGATCTCTTGTTTCTTTCCCTAAGCCGCCGCCTGGTCGTCCCCTTATATACACGGGTTGACGCCTGGCGGCCTACAGAGTCCCGGCCGGCTCATAAAACGTGTCCGGCTCGGTGACCTCTTTTACATGCCTTTCTTTACAAGTCTTTCCTTACATACGACGGCTTACAATATTGGGCCTTAAGCCGCCTCTGGGCTTAGGCCTTCTATAAGTCTTAATAAACTATCGTCGTGAATGTTACTGGGCTTCTTTTGTAGCCCGCCATTGGGGCTGACCCGGCCCCTCCTGGGCGGGTCTTACCTGGTAGCTATATTCTCAACAGATATCTTTTACAATGGACTAAACGACGCTTCTAGGGAGTACCAAGATAGTTGTGCTGGTTGTGTTTTCAGGGAACGGACTATTGAACAAGATGAAGAACTATTGAAGAATGATAATGATTGGACACTTCCTGAACCACCACCTAAACCAGCTTTGAAGAAGAAAGGTATTCTATTTCTCAGTCCTGAAGATATGCAAGAGACAAAAAAGTCTATGTAAGAAAAAGGTATTAAAGCTGAAGATGTTAAGAATTTACCACCAATGAAATACACGGTCTTGACACGCCAACGCAGGTAGTAGAGGTAAATTCTCTTATAAGATTTTATGAAGGTGATATTCCTTATAATAAATCTTGTAGTTAATGCTTGTATGAATTTGACAGTTACATTATTAAGCAAGATCATTTTAATGTGTATGTTATGAAACAATTGAAATGTAATGCCTACATGATTGATTGCTTGAGCGACTTGTTGTTTAGAATAGCTAACGATGTCAAAGGTGTAGGTAAATGTTCTTCCATGCTCCAAACTCAGTTAGAACAAGTTGCTAATTCTCAAAATGATTTGCTCAATGAGACGAATAATAACATGAATGATCATCTTGTTAGAGTAATGACTAGATGGGGTAGAATGACTTGGGAGCCACTATATCCCGAAGTTCATCCTAAAAGAATCAAACAAGATTCTCAGAGAATTAATACTGGTTCACCTAGTCCATCTAAAAAGAAAAAGAAAAAATATAGAACTTTGCATGCTTCTAGTGAACCTGAGGTAGAAAAACCTTCTGAGGATAGTAATGATGTTTCTATTTCTAATGTCGAGACACAATCTAGTAATGAACATTCACCTAGTGATAACGATAATGATAATGATGATGTTCATGTAGATGCTCAACCAAACAATGATAAAGAACCAGACAAAGATTTTGAAATCGAACCTAATGTTGATCTTGATAACCCGCCTCCTAAAAATTATCTGCACGCACTGAAATGACAAGCAGTTTTCAGCAAGGTATTTTCTGCAGGCACTGAAATTATCGGTAATGAGTAGTTTGATAGCAAGATAATTTGTAACAAGTGACAAGTAGCAAGAGTAACAATAAGTGTAGCAAGGTAGGTAATACGTCTCCAACGTATCTATAATTTTTTATTGTTCCATGCTATTATATCGGTTTTGGATGTTTTATATGAATTACTATGCTATTTTATATTATTTTTGGGACTAGCCAATTAACCCAGAGCCCAGTGCCAGTTTCTGTTTTTCCTTATTTTTGAGCTTTGCAGAAAAGGAATATCAAATGAAGTCCAAATGAGCTGAAAAATTATGGTGATTTTTTATGGACCAGAAGAAGCCCACGAAGCATCGGAGTTGTACCAGAAGCTTCATGAGGAAGCGGCAAGGGTGGAGGGCTCCCCCCTATCTTGCCGTTGCCTCGTGGACCCCCCTGACGTGACACCAACACCAAAAATTCCTATAAATCATGAAACCCCCAAAAAGAAACCTAGATCAGGAGTTCCGCCGCCACAAGCCTCTATAGCCATGAAAAACCAATTGAGATCCTGTTCCGGCACCCTGTCGGAGGGGGCATCCATCACCGGTGGCCATCTTCATCATCTCGGTGGTCTCCATGACAAGGAGGGAGTAGTTCACCCTTAGGGCTAAGGGTGTGTACCAGTAGCTATGTGTTTGATCTCTCTCTCCCGTGTTCTTGATTTGGCATGATCTTGATGTACCGCGAGCTTTATTATTATAGTTGGATCATATGGTGTTTCTCCCCCTATATCTTCTTGTGATGAATTGAGTTTTACCTTTGAGATTTCACTATTATCGATTTGAGAACACTTGATGTATGTCTTGCGTGGGATACCCGTGGTGACAATGGGGTATTCTATTAATTCACTTGATGTATGTTTTGGCACTCAACTCGTGGATTCCCAAGGTGACATTGGGGTAATCTATGCATAGGGGTTGATGCATGTTTTCGTCCTTGTTTCTCCGGTAGAAATCTTGGGGCACTTATTGAAGTTCTTTGTGTTGGATTGAACATTATGAATCTGAAGTTTTTTGATGCATATCGTATAATTGACCCACAGATACCTATGGTGACATTGGAGTATCTAGGTGACATTAGGGTTGATTGATGTATCATATGGTGTTATTTTACTATGAACTCTAGGGCTGTTTGTGACACTTATAGGAATAACTCAATGGATTGATCGGAAAGAATAACTTTGAGGTGGTTTCGTACCCTACAAGCAATTTCATCTTATGTTCTCCACGATAGGAACTTTGGAGTGACTCTTTGTTGCACGTTGAGGGATTGTTATATGATCTAATTATGTTATCATTGTTGAGAGAACTTGCACTACTGAAAGTATGAACCCTAGGCCTTGTTTTCAAGCATTCAAATACCATTTTCGCTCACTTCTACTACTAGTTACTTTGCTGTTTTTATAATTTCAGATTACAAAAACCTATATCTACCATCCATATTACACTTGTATCGCCATCTCTTCGCCGAACTAGTGCACCTATACAATTTACCATTGTATTGGGTGTGTTGGGGACATAAGAGACTCTTTGTTATTTAGTTGCAGGGTTGTTTGAGAGAGACCATCTTCATCCTATGCCTCCCATGGATTGATAAACCTTAGGTCATCCACTTGAGGGAAATTTGCTACTGTCCTACAAAACTCTGCGCTTGGAGGACCAACGTGAGTCTACAAGAAGAAGGTTGCATAGTAGACATCAGTAGCCCAATCCTTTTTGTTGCAAAGGACATGCCGGAACAGTCTCTTATAATAAGTAAAATGTTCTTGAGGACACAGGGGAATTTCATTTAGTCACTCTCATCATGTTTGTTCGATTCACGTTCCCTAGTTTGATAATTTGATAAGTGGGTGGATCGGTGCTTGGGTGTTGTTCTTACTTGAACAAACCTCCCACTTATGATTAACCCCTCTCGCAAGCACCCGCAACTATTAAAGAAGAATTAAGATAAAATCTAACCACAGCATTAAACATATGGGTCCAAATCAGCCCCTTACGGAATAAAGGGTTTAAGCTTCTATCACTCTAGCAACCCATCATCTAATAACTACTCCACAATGCATTCCTTTAGGCCCAAAGATGGTGAAGTGTCATGTAGTCAACGTTCACACAATACCACTAAGGGAATCACAACATACATATAATCAAAATATCAAATGAATACCAAATTCACATGATTACTTATGACAAGACTTCTCCGATGTCCTCAAGAACACAACTACTCACAAATCATATTCATGCTCAAGATCAGATGGATATTAAATACCATAATGGAGCTCTTTAATTGCCAAATATGCTTTGAATTCCTGTTTTTTGGATTCTTTTGTCAAGTGATCTTTTAGCTTTTTCTTTAAACAATTTGGCATTTTCATAAGATTGGGTTCTCCATTCATTTAGTGAGCTAATATCGAATAACCTATTTTCACCGGCAAGTTTGAAATCATAACGGAGCTCTTTAATTGCCAAATATGATTTATGTTCTAACCCAAGAGGCAAGTGACATGCTTTTCCATAAACCATTTTATATGGAGACATACCCATAATATTTTTGTAAGCAGTTCTATAAGCCCATAAAGCATCGTCTAGTTTCTTAGACCAATTCTTTCGAGACCTATTGACAGTCTTTTGCAAAATTAACTTTATTTCTCTATTGCTCAACTCAACTTGACCACTAGATTGAGGGTGATAGGGTGATGCAATCCTATGGTTGACATCATATTTAGTAAGCAATTTATGGAAAGTGCCATGAATAAAATGTGAACCACCATTAGTCATTAAATATCTAGGGACTCCAAACCTCAGGAAAATAACTTCTTTAAGCATTTTAATGGAAGTATTATGATCAGCACTACTAGTTGGAATAGCTTTTACACACTTAGTAACATAATGAACAACAACTAAAATATGTGTATACCCATTAGAGGAAGGAAAAGGTCCCATATAATCAAATCCCCAAACATTAAATGGTTTAATAACAAATGAATAATTCATAGGCATTTCCTGATATCTACCAATATTACCAATTCTTTGGCATTCATCACAAGACAAGACAAACTTACGAGCATCCTTGAAAAGAGCAGGCTAATGAAAACTAGATTGTAATACCTTGTGTGCATTTCTGTCTCCTACATGGTGTCCGCCGTAAGCCTTGAAGTGACACATCCATAGGAATTGTTCATGTTCATGCTCAGGTATACAACTTCTAATAATACTAATGTCTTAAATCAAAGAAGAATTTTTTTCTTTTGTTGGTATGTAAAACTAGGTGGTATAAATTTAGCAACAATATAATTAGCATAGTCTACATACCAAGGAGTATTATGAGAAGCATTTATAACAGCTAGTTGTTCATCAGGAAAGCTATCATCAATAGGTACTGAGTCATCAAGGATATTTTCTAACCTAGACAAGTTATCCGCTACGGGATTCTCAGCTCCCTTCCTATCAATGATGTGCAAGTAAAAATCTTGTAGTAAAAGAACCCGCCTAATGAGTCTAGGTTTAGCACCTTTCTTTTCCATAAGGTATTTAATAGTAGCATGATCAGCGTAATGCCCCGGACACACCCGCCGGTGGTCATTACTCCTGGCAGGATCTAGACTGGCCCCCACAGATCAATACTAGTCTTTTCTGCGCACTTTGTCCTCACTCGTGTGCACTCGGGAGCAACTTCCCGGTCGGTCACCCATCCTAAAACTACTCCAAGCCAAGAACGCTTAGCTTTGGAGTTCTGTCCGAATGGGCTTCCGAAAAAGAAGGAATTCCTTATTGATATGAGTAGTCTATCATCCCTAATAAGCCAGGCTATCACATACACCCCCACTCAGAGGAACCGACATCCTCGTCAGGCCACAGGAACGTTCCCTCTTGGTACATACGTCTGTGCATCCAGTCCGGTACATGTGCCATGTCGGGTGCCACGACGGGTCACAAACGTCATGAACAACATGACCACGCACCTGTCCGCAACCATCCATGTAACCGCGAGGGTCAGCTCTGATACCAACTTGTAACGCCCCGGACACACCCGCTGGTGGTCGTTACTCCTGGCGGGATCTAGACTGGCCCCACAGATCAATACTAGTCTTTTCTGCACACTTTGTCCTTACTCGTGCGCACCCGGGAGCAACTTCCCGGTCGGTCACCCATCCTGAAACTACTCCAAGCTGAGCACGCTTAACTTTGGAGTTCTGTCTGAATGGGCTTCCGGAAAAGAAGGAATTCCTTATTGATATGAGTAGTCTATCATCCCTAATAAGCCAGGCTATCACATATGGCATGATGAAGAATCTATGCCACAAATGCAAGCATGATTTGCCTTTCCAAGATTTGCCTAGACAGTTATCAGTTGTTTCTCCGGGTAAATTCCTGAACGCAAGCTCTATGGTCCCGGATGTTACTATCACATTGGGCGACTATAAGTTTCTGTCCTCTCCAGTGGTTCTTGGTAACTCGGATATTGATCTTATTCTCAGAATGGATTGGCTTTCTAAGCACAATGCTCAGCTTGATTGTGCTGCCAGGCAGATTCAATTGACACATTCGTCTGAGGATGTAATCGTCTTTGCCGCTCGGGATGATACCATTCGACTGTTTTCTCTCAATGAGAAGGGCGAGATGGATGCCATCTCTCAGATTCCAGTCGTTTGTGAATATCAAGACGTCTTTCCAGAAGAGCTTCCAGGAATGCCTCCGCACCGGCCAGTTGAATTCGTCATCGATCTTAAGCCTGGCACGGAACCTGTTTGCAAACGTCCTTACAAGCTTGGACCTGAAGAGTTGAAGGAGCTGAAGAAACAACTCGATATTCAAGAGCGTATGGGTCTCATCCGACCAAGTTCTTCTCCTTGGTGTTGTGGTGTTCTTTTCGTCAAGAACAAGGATAGAACGGACCGACTTTGTGTCGACTACCATCCATTGAACAAGAAGACCATAAAGAACAAGTACCCACTTCCCAACATCAATGAGCTTTTCGAACAACTCAAAGGTGCTCAAGTATTCTCCAAGCTTAACCTCCGTATGGGCTATCATCAGATTCGCATTCGTGAAGAAGATATCCCCAAGACAGCATTCAGAACAAGCTATGGTTCATATGAATACACTGTCATGTCTTTCGGCCTTGTCAACGCTCCTCCAACATTCTCTCGCATGATGAACTTCATCTTCAACGCCTACACAAATGACTTCGTCTTGGTCTACCTCGATGACATTTTGGTCTTTTCCAAGAACAAGGAGGATCATGCCAAGCATTTGAGATTGGTGCTGGATAAACTCAGAGAACATCAGTTCTATGAGAAGTCTTCAAAGTGCGAGTTTTGGCTCGATGAGGTTCTCTACCTTGGGCATATCATCTCCGCCAAGGGCATAGCTGTTAATCCTGAGAAGGTGTCTGCAATTGTGAATTGGGAACCACCTCAGAACGTGAAGCAACTCCGCAGCTTCCTTGGGCTCGCAAGCTATTGTCGAAGGTTCATTGAGAACTTCTCAAAGATTGCAAAGCCTCTTTCCATCCTCCTCCAGAAGCATGTGAAGTATGTCTGGTCGCCTGAATGTGACATCGCTTTCAACACCCTGAAAGAGAAGTTAGTCACTGCTCCAGTTCTGACCCCTCCTGATGAATCCAAACCGTTCGAGGTCTTCTGTGATGCTTCCCTTCAAGGTCTCGGTGCAGTGTTGATGCAAGAGAAGAAAGTTGTGGCCTATACCTCTCGCCAGTTGAAGCCTAACGAAAATAACTACCCCACTCATGACCTCGAGTTGGCGGCAGTTGTCCATGCTCTTTTAACATGGAGACATCTCTTGTTGGGAAGGAAAGTGGACATCTTCACTGATCACAAGAGTCTCAAGTACATCTTCACTCAGCCAAACCTCAATCTCAGGCAGACTCGTTGGGTCAAAATGATTCAAGAGTATAATCCAAGTATTGAATATACTCCAGGTAAGGCCAATGTAATTGCTGACGCATTGAGCAGGAAGGCTTATTGCAACAATTTGATTCTCAAGCCCTACCAACCAGAGCTTTGTGAAGCTTTCTCCAAACTCAATCTTCAAGTTGTTCCTCAAGGTTTCCTTGCCAACCTCCAAGTCTCTCCTACTTTGGAAGATCAGATTCGTGAGGCTCAACTTCTTGATGCTATGGTGAAGAAGGTGAAGATTGGGATTGCCAAGAGTCAACCCAAGTACAAGTGCTATCGCGTTGATGACAAGGATACTCTATTCTTCAAGGATCGCATTGTTGTGCCTAAGGGTGACCTTCGTAAAGTCATTATGAACGAGGCTCACAATTCACTCCTCTCTATTCACCCTGGAAGTACAAAGATGTACCATGACCTCAAGCAGTCATATTGGTGGACTCGAATGAAGCGCGAGATTGCTCAGTTCATGAATGAATGTGATGTCTGCAGAAGAGTGAAAGCAGAACACCAACGACCAGCTGGTCTCCTCCAACCACTTGCCATTCCAGAATGGAAGTTTGACCATATTGAGATGGACTTCGGGACTGGATTTCCCAAGTCCAAGCGGGGCAATGATGCTATCTTTGTTGTCATAGACAAGCTCACCAAAGTGGCTCATTTTCTTCCTATCAAAGAATCTATCACAACAGCTCAGTTGGCAGAGCTATATACATCCTGGATTGTCTCCTTGCACGGCATTCCGCAGTTGGTATCTTCAGATCGTGGTAGCATCTTCACCTCTAAGTTCTGGGATTCTTTTCAGAAGGCCATGGGCACCAACATTCGCTTTAGCACAGCCTTTCATCCTCAAACTAGTGGCCAAGTCGAGCGAGTCAATCAGATTCTTGAAGATATGCTCAGGGCATGTGTCATTTCTTTCGGTATGAAGTGGGAAGATTGTCTTCCATATGCTGAGTTCTCCTACAACAACAGCTTCCAAGGGAGTTCGGGCAAGGCCCCATTCGAGATTCTCTATGGCAGGAAGTGCCGTACTCCTCTTAACTAGTCAGAGACTAGTGAACGCCGACTTCTTGGCAATGACTTGATCACAGAGGCTGAAGAAATGTGCAAAGTCATTCATGAAAATCTCAAAGCCGCACAATCACGCCAGAAGAGTTACTATCATAGCAAGCATCGTGACTTGGCTTTCGAGATCGGAGACCATGTCTACCTCCGCGTCTCCCCAATGAAAGGTACTCGTCGCTTCGGTATCAAAGGGAAGCTTGCCCCTAGATACGTGGGTCCTTTCAAGATCATCGGCAAAAGAAGCGATCTCGCCTATCAACTTGAGCTTCCATCCAACTTTGCAAATGTGCACGACGTGTTTCACGTGTCTCAAATCCGCAAGTGTTTCAAGACTCCTAACCGCACCGTCAACTTTGAAGAGATTGATCTCCAAGAAGACATGTCTTATCATGAGCACCCCGTTGCCATTCTTGAATAAATTGAGCGCAAGACTCGCAACAAGTCTATCAAATTCCTGAAAGTCAAGTGGTCACATCATTCCGACCGTGAAGCCACCTGGGAACGCGAGGATCACCTCCGTTCTGAGTACCCGGAGTTTTTCTATTCCTAGATCTCGGGACGAGATCCTTTCATAGTGGTGGAGTGTTGTAACACCCCATATGTAACTTGCCATATTTGTATTCCAACTCTTGCCATTTCCGGCACTAAGTTATGATATTTCCTCGTTGTCGGGTTTTTGTCTTCATGTTGTTTTTCTTTTTTCATGCATCTCATATCATGTCATCATGTGCATCGCATTTGCATACGTGTTCATCTCATGCATCCGAGCATTTTCCCCTTTGTCCGTTTTGCATTCCGGCGCTCCTATGTCCTCCGGTGTTCCCCTTTTACCTCTTTTCATGTGCGGGTATTAAACGTTCTAGGATTGGACCGAGACTTGCCAAGCGGCCTTGGTTTACTACCGGTAGACCGCCTGTCAAGTTTCGTGCCATTTGGACTTCGTTTGATACTCCAACGGTTAACCGAGGAGCCGAGAAGGCCTCGTGTGTGTTGCAGCCCAACACCTCTCCAAAGTGGCCCAAAACCCACCTAAACCCCCTCCATCATCTAGGTCGTTCGAACACGATCGCGTGGCCGAAAACCGTGCTCAATTTGGAGCCTCCTAGCTCCCTCTACCTATAAATATAGACCCCCTCCGAAATTTTTGGATCATTTCACCCCTAACCCTAGCTCCCCGCACCTCCGCGCAGCCGGACACGTCCGGTCCGGCCGGACGCTTCACCGCCGCCCACTCCTGTCGCGACATGTGGCGCACTGCCGCTCCCTCCGCCGCCGGCCCGACGAGGCCCGGATCAGGCCCCCCCGAGCCCATCTGCTCCCTTCGCCGCCCGCAGGTCAACGCCGCCGACCCCGCCGGCGCGGCTCCCCGCGCCTCCCCGCGCTAAACGCCGCCGTCTCCGGCAGCCCCGCCGGCGAACTCCACCGCCCTTCGCCGCCCCGAGCCGGCGCTGCTCCGCTCCGCCCCGGTCCGTCTCATCGCCGGCGAGAGGAGCCTCGCCGCCTCCCGTCTCCGGCCTCCTCCGCAACTCCGGCCACCGGATCCGGCTTCTCCTCCCTCCGGTGACCTCGACGAACTCCGGTGAACTTTTTGTCTAACTCCTAGATATCTTTAGCATACTTCGTCATGCCATATCTATGCATCTGTGGCTCTGTTTTGGGCGTGTAGCATATCAAATTGTTCGTCTCGACGAGTACCTCATTTCATCTCATTGCATCATGTTCATTTGAGCTCATCTTGATGCCCTAAATGCTGTTGCAAGAGTGCTAGTTTCTGTTAGTTTTAGATTCATATCAGCAATTGGACATTTGTCATTTTTGCCATGATTAATGTGTGCCTCCTATGAACTTGAGCCCTACATGAGTTTTGAAGTATGCCATGCCATCTTTACAGGGGGTGTATGTCATGTATTTTTGTGTTCTTTGTGGTGACTAGCACAAGCATGCAAAGTAGCTCTCGTAATGTTGCTGATTTCAGGGACTTAGAAATCTTCTAAGTCATTGCTCTGTTAATATTTTTAAGCCATGTATTCATTATGCCACCGAGTGATCCATGCCTCTTTTGAGCATGATCAGTAAGGATGTTTTGTAGATATTGTTGTGCTCTACCCATCCATGTCTTTATTTGCAATTATGGAGCACCCTAGCTTGACTCAATCGAGCTCTACTTTTGCTATAAAATGTTCCTGGCCGAATGTTTACATGTTAAGCATTTTTGCCGAGCTTGTTGTAGTTGATCCATGCATGCTATGAGGTTGTTCTTGCCATGTTTAGCTTCTATGCCATGTCTACTTGATGTGTGTATGCTTAGGTTGTCATGCAATTCCTCGTGGTGAGTGCATCGAGCTCGTAAACATGCCTACTTAATATCCGTTTTGCCATGTTCCAGTTTTCTGCTAAGTCTGAATCTGTTAACGATAATTGCTATGTTCACATGGTTGCCATTGTATTTTCTGATCCCTTTTGGCTTATGGTCAGTAAGGGACTTTTGTTTTATGCTTTGAGTAGCTTCATGCCATGCCTTGCTTTGCCATGATATGCTCATGTAGCATGTGGTTATCTTGCTCTAAACATTGCTTCCTGATGTTAAATTCCTGACATGTTAAGTTCACCAAGTCTGTAACCTGATATCTTTTGCACCTTTGCCATGCTTGTTTGAACCTGCTATTGAGTGAATTAGCCATAGCTCAGTGTTCATCTTTTGTCAAGCATCTTGAGTGGATCACTGCCATGTATTTTGTTGCTATGTTAGAGTGCAGTAGCTTGTTGTTCTTGATGCATTTAGATGGTCTCGTGCTGTTAATTGTAGATCGGTGCCATACTTGTTTTGCTTGTCATTTGCAAACCGTGCATCCGATTCTGGTGATCTTTATATCTATTTCGACCGAAATCAACCCGTCTTTCCAGTGGCACTCTTGGTTTTCCAAGTTGAGGCCAGGTTCAATCTTTCCTTTCCGAAGCATGCATATGCTCCGCATATCGCATCCCGCATATCATGCCATGTTTTGCATCATGTTGCTTGTGCATTGCACTGTGGTTGATTCTCTCCCTTTGCTTGTGTTCTTGCTTGGGTAGAGCCTGGAGACGAGTATGTGATGGAGGAGCCCATTGAGTACGTTTACGAGGATCAAGCTAACGTCAACTCGGAGAACTTTGCAGGCAAGATGACCATACCCTCGAAATCACTTCTATCTTTGCTTGCTAGATGCTCGCTCTATTGCTATGACTATGCTACGATACCTACCACTTGCTTATCATGCCTCCCATATTGCCATGTCAAACCTCTAACCCACCTTGTCCTAGCAAACCGTTGTTTGACTATGTTACCGCTTTGCTCAGCCCCTCTTATAGCGTTGCTAGTTGCAGGTGAAGATTGGAGTTTGTTCCTTGTTGGAACATATTTATTTTTTGGGATATCATTATTATATCTTATCTGTTTTAATGCATCTATATACTTGGTAGAGGGTGGAAGGCTTGGCCTTATGCCTGGTGTTTTGTTCCACTCTTGCCACCCTAGTTTCCCTTATACCGGTGTTATGTTTCTTGATTTTGCGTTCCTTACACGGTTGGGTTATAATGGGAACCCCTTGACAGTTCGCCTTGAATAAAACTCCTCCAGCAAGGCCCAACCTTGGTTTTACCATTCGCCACCTAGCCTTTTCCCTTGGGTTTCGCAGACTCAAGGGTCATCTTTATTTTAAACCCCCGGGCCAGTGCTCCTCTGAGTGTTGGTCCAACCTAGATCACCGTGCGGGGCCGTCCCTTGGCAACTTGGGTTACGTTGGCTCCCGTACGCTTAGCTTATCCGGTGTTCCCTGAGAACGAGATATGTGCAGCTCCTATCGGGATTTGTCGGCACAGCGGGTGGTTTTGCTGGTTTAGTTTTACCATTGTCGAGATGTCTTGTAACCGAGATTCCGAGTCTGATCGGGTTGTCTTGGGAGAAGGATTATCCTTCGTTGACCGTGAGAGCTTGTGATGGGCTAAGTTGGGATACCCCTGCAAGGATTTGATCTTTCGAAAGCCGTGCCCGCGGTTATGGGCAGATGGGAATTTGTTAATGTCCGGTTGTAGAAAACCTTAACCTTAACTTAATTAAAATGAATCAACAGAGTGTGTGGCCGTGATGGTCCCTTTTCGGCGGAGTCCGGGAAGAGAACATGGTCTCGTGTTATGCTTGAACGTAGGTTGTTCTAGGATCACTTCTTGATCATAGTTGTTCGACCGTGCCTTTGCCTTCTCTTCTCGCTCTCATTTGCGTATGTTAGCCATCATATATGCTAGTGCTTGCTGCAGCTCCACCTCATACCTTTTACCCTTCCTATAAGCTTAAATAGACTTGATCACGAGGGTGTGAGATTGCTGAGTCCCCGTGACTCACAGATTCCTTCAAAACCAGATGCAGGGACCGATAATACCGCTCTAGGAGATTCGACTGAGCTCAAGTGGGAGTTCGATGAGGACTTAGGACGATACTACGTTTCCTTTCCAGACGATCAGTAGTGGTGCCCAGTTGGGGCGATCGGGGAATTAGTTGCATTTGGGGTTTGTTCTTTCTTTTGGTTCCGTAGACGGGCCTTGATTGTATCTGGATGAATGTAATGATATTTATGCTATTGTGTGACGTGGTGAGTGTAAGCCAACTATGTACCTTTTTCCCTTATTCATTACATGGGTTGTGTGAAGATTACCCCACTTGCGACATTGCTTACAATGTGGTTATGCCTCTAAGTCGTGCTTCGACACGTGGGAGATATAGCCGCATCGTGGGCATTACAATCAGTGTGAACAATTACTTTAGAATCAATAATGTAGGATCTGAATTTATCATAAGAAAACACAACTATGAGAAATTCTTTCTCGGTAGTAGCATAACTGCTTAGGGCACCATTGATGGTAGCTGCAACTACGTCGATAATTCCCTGGAGAGGGAGGGATGATGTAGCACAGCGACGGTAGGTATTTCCCTCAGTTATGAAACCAAGGTTATTGAACCAGTAGGAGAACGAAGCAACACAATGTAAACAGCCCCTGCACACAAATAACAACACCTCGTAACCCGGCGTGTTAAAGGGGTTGTCAATCCCTTTAGGGTAACGGCGCCAGAAACGACATGTGACGGGAGATAAAGTTGTAAATATAGATAGATCGAACGCCAAATAAAATAAATTGCAGCAAGGTATTTTTGGGTTTTTGGTTTAATAGATCTCAAAATAAAAGCAAATAAAAAGGTAGATCGCAAAGGCAAATATATCAGAAAGAAGACCCGGGGGCCGTAGGTTTCACTAGTGGCTTCTCTCGAGAAAAATAGCAAATCGTGGGTAAACAAATTACTGTTGGGCAATTGATAGAACTTCAAATAATTATGATGATATCCAGGCAATGATCATTACATAGGCATCACGTCCAAGATTAGTAGACCGACTCCTGCCTGCATCTACTACTATTACTCCACACATCGATCGCTATCCAGCATGCATCTAGTTTATTAAGTTCATGAAAAAATGGAGTAATGCAATAAGAACGATGACATGATGTAGACAAGATCCATTTATCTATATGGCGGTAGATATAGATATCATCTTTTTATCCTTAGTAGCAACGATACATACGTGTTGGTTCCTTTTCAGTCACAGGGATCAAGCACCGTAAGATCGAACCCACTACCGGGCACCTCTTCCCATTGCAAGATAAATAGATAAGTTGGCCAAACAAAACCCAAATATCGGAGAAGAAATATGAGGCTATAAGATGTCATGCATAAAAGAGATCAAAGAAACTCAAATACTTTCATGGATATAAAAAGATAGATCTGATCATAAACTCGAAGTTCATCGATCCCAACAAACACACCGCAAAAGAGGTTACATCATATGGATCTCAAAAATACCATTGTATTGAGAATCAAGAGAGAGAGAGAGATAGATGAAGCCATCTAGCTACTAACTACAGACCCGAAGGTCTACAAAGAACTACTCACACATCATCGGAGAGGCACCAATGGAAGTGGTGAACCCCTCCGTGATGGTGTCTAGATTGGATCTGGTGGTTCTAGACTCTACGACGGCTGGATGAATATTTCGTCGACTCCCCTAGGGTTCTGGTATTTTTGGGGTATTTATAGAGCAAAGAGGCGGTCCGGGGGCACCCGAGGTGGGCACAACCCACCAGGGCGCGGCTGGGCCTCCTGGCGCGCCCTGGCGGGTTGTGCCCCCCTCGAGGCACCCCCAGGTGCAACCAGGGCCCATTGCCTTCCTTCTAGCCCATAAAAAATCTCCATAAAGTTTCGTGGCATTTGGACTCCGTTTGATATTGATTTTCTACGATGTATAAAACATGGAAAAACAGCAACTGGCACTTGGCATTATGTCAATAGGTTAGTACCAAAAATGATATAACATGACTATAAAAAGATTATAAAACATCCAAGATTGATAATAAAACAGCATGGAACAATCAAAAATTATAGATACGTTGGAGACGTATCAGCATCCCCAAGCTTAACTCCTACTCTATGGATAAAAACAGAATTTTTGATGTGGAGTGTTGTTTATCAAGTCATATCATATTATTTTCTTTATAGCATGGACATTTGGACTTTTATGTGATTCCAAGCAATTGTCTAGTTTTGACATAATAATTTAGATACTCAAGCATATCAATAAGCAACCATGTCTTTCAAAATATCAATGCTAAAACAAGTTATCCCTAGCTCATCATGGTCAAACATTGATCCATTCATGAAACACACTTGAATATTAACTACACCCAATACTTGAGCATGATCATATTGCCTCCTAGTTGGTGCTTTTATGAGAGAAGATGGAGACTCAAATTTCAAAATAAAAATTGCATAAAGTAAAAGAAAGTCCTTTTGCAGAGGGAAGTAGGGATTTGTAGAGGTGCTAGAGCTCAAAGCAAAAAATTTGAGATAGAAACATTTTGGGAGGTGTATCCATCCCACCAACGAAAATGACTTAGAGTTCCCAATACTTTCCATGCATAGATATATCATAGGCGGTTCCCAAACAGAAAATAAAGTTTATTCCTTTTCCATCATAACTTTCACTTTCCATGGCTAACCGTATCCACGGGTGCCCTCCGTACCAACACTTTCCAAGGAATTTATTATTTGACAACATAAAGTAAATTCATTTCTTTTTGCATTTCGGGACTGGGCATCCCTAATACCTTTGCCTTACTCTCGTGCAATGACAAGTGAATAAACACTCATCTTGAGAATAACACATCTAGCATGGAAAATATTAGCCACCCCTCACCGTTCCGCGAGCGAAACAAACACACAAAAGAGAAGTTTATTTTGGAAATTAGAGATGGCAAATGCAAATTTTCTTAGAACGGCAAAAGAATACCATATTGTCGGCAGAAACGACACCTATGGGATCACTGGGATCCCTTCTACGGTTGGCGGGCACGGGGTTCAGGCCGGGAGACGTGTAAAACCCTAGTCCTGCTTTGATGTGTATTTTAGTGTTCTTGAGTTCTTGAACTAGCTACGATGTGTGTCTAGTTCCAAAGATCTGAATCCCCCTCCAGTACGCCTCAGGCCTCCTTTTATAGCCAAAAGGGGTCGCCACAGTGGCACACAGGAGGTGGAAAGGTGTATAGTGGCTGAGTCTATCCTCTAGCACCGTTGGACAAACGCATTTAATGTGTTGCCGACGTGCCCCTCTTGCTTTATCGGGGACGGCTAGGAAGCTCGTCCCAGCTGTCACCGCCTCACCTGGCTCCAACGCGCGTCCGAGCTAACGAGGTGTGGTAGCGCCACGTTGGCTAGCTGCTGGGATGGTGTGGTGGCGGAGTCTTCATGAAGATCTGCATGCCACCACGCAGGTGCTTGCTGACTTGGTGTGGAGGCCGCATGCTGCCACGCAGATGCCTACCCAGCTGGTTGAGCTAGCAGCTGCATGGGAGCGGTGGTGGAGCCTTGGCAGGCATGGGCCTGTCTGCGGCCCCGCAGATGTCCTTGGCAAGGGTCTTGCCGAGGGCCCGACAAGGGTCTTGTCGTGGCACTATGGTCGTCCCCGGCAAGGATCTTGCCGGGGTCTCATGGATTTCCTTGACAAGGATCTTGCCAAGGATCGTCGTCTTCTGGGCCTCATCTGATCTTGTGTATTTATGATCTCCACAAAGATCTGCATGCCACCATGGAGGCGCCTCCCGAGCCTTGGTTCCAATGTGGTTGATGGCGTTGGAACCCCTTGGCTCAAGGGCGGCGCGCTCAGCTGGCATTGGGCAAGTTGCCCCGGCAAGGGTCTTGCGGGGGGAGTCCACCTCGCCCTTTTTCTCTCTGCGCCTTTGGTCTCGGCGTTGCTTCGGTTGTCTTGTGCTCCGGCTTCCCTCCTCTTCCCTGCTCAGTGCGGCTGCAGGCGCGGCTCTAACTGCCCGTGCACAAGTAAAGGGGTACGAAGGAGATCCCCTACTTTTGTACACCGACAGGAGCCCCTGGGCCTGGGCCACACATAAATGCGACGTGTTGTTGGGCTAGGCCCAGAATGGTGCGCGGGTAGGTGGGCGGATTTTTACTTGTAGTAACTCCTTCGCTCGCTGCGCTTCCCCAAGACCCGCGCCGAACACGCGACGTGGAGGTCATGCGTGACGTGGGGGTCATGCGTGGGGCGGTTTACGCACACATGCGTCATGTCGCAGTAAATGGTAAAGAGGCGGCCCGCGCCTTCCCTGTAAAAAGGAATAAATGCAGGCGCGCTGCTCATTTACCCTTTGTGCCTTCTCCAATCTCGTAACCGCCGTCCCCTCCTTCCTTCTCGAGCAATCGCTCTCGCTCGCCGCCACCATGTCTTCGCTGTCCTTCCTCCTTCACCTCTCGCAGCTGCCATGGCACCCAAAACCAGCAAAGGCAAAGGAGTGGCCAAGGACGCCGGGGGGAAGGAGCCGCCGGAGAGGGAGTCGGTGGCGCGGCGGACGCAGCTCACCTACTTTCCCTCGACGGTTGATGCGGTCCACCTCCGGGACAACTTCAAGCCCGTATGGGGGTGCAAGATGGGGGGAGAGATGACGGGGCATCCGTCCACGCACATCATCCCCGCTGATTTCACCAAGGCCAGCCCGAATCGGTACCTATTCTTCATCGACTACTTTTCCTGCGGCCTCTGCCCCCCTTTCTCCGATTTCTTCAACGATGTCATGCACACCTATGACTTCCACCTTCTGGATTTCACTCCAAATGTTGTGGCATGCATGGCCCTTTTCGCCCATCTCTGCGAGGGCTTCGCCGGAGTGCATCCCAACACGGCGCTTTTCCGCCACTACTTCTATCCTCGGATCCAGAAGGGAGGTGCCATCTCCGATTGTGTCGCCTGGATCCCAAGGACCCAAGAGAAGGGGACATATACAGAGGGCGCTCAGAAGGAGAGGTGGGAGGAGTGGCGGAGCCGGTGGTGCTGGATTGAGGAGGAGGACTCACAGGAATTTTGCTAGGTTCGCCAGGCACCGCCGGATCGCAGAGACGACTGGGGTGATGTCGACGCCCAAGATGGGAAGCTCACGATCGCCATCACTAGGATCCATCGCCTCACCATTGCCGGGCTCACCCTAGAGATGATCGGGGCGGATTTCATCCGCCGCTGAATTGCTCCACTACAAAACAAGGGGAGGCGAGCCTAGCTTTTCAGGAATGCGGCTGACATCATGCGGCTTCGCCCTGGCCTGAACCACAACTTCACGGTGATGGGGCACGCCCACTTCTGCCAACGGCTCTTTCAGCTCGACATGAACCACGACGGCAGGGCTGAGAGGACCGGCAAGGCCGCGAAGGCCGGCAAGGTTGCCAAGGGGCCCCTGTTTGGGTTGCCGGCGGGGGTGGTCCCGCTGAGCAACAACTCCCGCCAAACCGACATCATCGCCATGATGCCAGACTGTAATGCGCACGGCCTTGACCCAAATTGGGTTGAGCCGGAGGCGGATCAGGTGCAGAAGTTCTTCGACACCTTGTCGGAGAAGTACGTCCGTGAACAGCCGCTGCTCATTCAGGACACCACCCAAGCGAAGCTGGACTATATCGCCGCCAGGGCGGCGAAGGCGGAGCTCGCCAAGGAGGCCGGCAGCGCAGGTGGCATGGAGGACGAGGCTGCGGCGGCCGCGGAGGAGAAGGAGCTCGCCCAGTGGATGGAATCCGCTGGGGAGGCCAGCAGCGCCGACACCGGGGCCCTTCTCATTGAAGATGAGATCAATGAGTCGTACGGGGAGGAGGTCGAGGCTGTCGACCCCCCGACCATGGGGAGAGGGCGTGTCCTGTGGCGGGCTAGCTCTGGTGAGCCGGTCCGGCCCAGCAGGGCCGCGCAACCGCAACAACCTCAGGAGGTGTCGTGCGCCAGACGAGGGCTGCGGCAGCGGGGAAGGCGGTGAAGGCTGCGGTGGTGAAGAAGAAAGTGATTGCCTCTTCTTCGTCCAAGTGTCATCGGACTCCACCCACTTCCCCTCCTCCTGCAGACGACGACACGGAGGTCATCTTCGACCTCGGGTCCCTTAGCCCGAGGAGGAAGAGGAAGGCAGCGGAAGAGGAGGCGGAGGATGAGTAAGTATCTTGTCTTTTGTCATCTCCGTCCCTTCAGACCGTGCCACTTTTCTTGACTTGTCTTCATCTTGACAGGGATATGGAGACGCTGGCCCAGAGGGTGGTGAAGAGGGCCAGGGCCTTGAAGGGCGGCCAGCCCCCGGCGGGCACCTCGAGTACGCCGCTGGTGGTGGAGAGCAGCCCCCGGCGCAGCCCCCAGCGTGCGTTCATCACTCGCTCCCCATCGACGTGTGCTGGGACACGATCTCTTGGTGATGGCCTTGCCATGGTTGCAGGAGGAGGACGGTAGTAGGAGGAGCCACTGAGGGCCACCCCCAACTATAACATCCCAAATTTTCAATTTGGAATGTTATACATAGGTCATCATATGCATATCATATTTCATTTGCATTTTGGCTTTGTGGTCCTAAAATCCTAAGCAACTCAAGGACCCACGGAGAGAGTTGGGGATTTTATTGTTTTCATATTTGAATTTTCTCAAATATTGAAAAGTGGATCACTTTAGTTTTAATTATTTTTCTCTCTGAAAATATTTCAATATCAAAATATATGAGAGGGGATAATATGACTTCTCCAAAACAAAAGAAATATTAGAGTAAAATTATTAAAATCAAATAAATTATTTTATTTGGATTTTATTGCTATTTTATTTGAATAAGAAAATTATTGCATCTTTAGGCCAAGAAAATGTTCACTTTGTTCTAAATATTTAATTTAGACGATGAAAATTGTTTTTTGGCATTTTTAGTATTTTCTTATATTTATTTAGGATTTTTTCCTTTCGGCGAAATTGTTTAAAAAAAACTCCGAACCGAACTGGGTCGCAGCCCAGCCGGCCCATCCGAGCGCCGCCGCCTTCCCGAGTCGTGCACGACACGGACTCGCCGGAGTCCGGCCGTGCTACATCGTCGCCGCGTCGTCGCCTGCCGCTGCCGCCGTCGCGCCGCTGCCACTCCACTCCACCGCCGCGCCACCGCCCCGCAGCCCCACGCCACCCCGTGCCTTGCCGGAGCCCCGCTAGAAGCCGCCGCCGCCGGATTTGCCGGTTCTCGTCTGTTTTTTTGTTTAGGTAAAATCATCGTTTTTTACCCTAGATTGTTTTTTTGTTAGATCGGTTCGGTTTTCTCGGTTTAGCTTTTCCACGAATGTTTGTTCGTTAACTCGTTTTAACGAACAATTTCGTTCGTTTGCTTCTGTTAGCAGACGCTCGTCCGATATTTTTTTTCTTTTTTCTTTTATTTTCCGCCAGGGACCTATCCGTGATTATTTTTATCGCAGATTAGCCCCTGATCTTCAAACCCTCGCAACTTTTCAACCGTTTGTCCAAATCCAGTGAAACCAATGCCAAAATCTTCGTGTCGAAGCCCTCTTTCCAGTTAATCAACTTGAACATGGTTTTGAAAATTTAAAATTTGGTTCCAAGAAGATTTGAATTTGAAATTCTTTTGATCGTAGTTTCAGTTCCGTTGCTCCAATTCGATTGATTCTTTTTGCAAATTGAAGCTCTTCAGTTGAACTTTCAGTTTGGATCTTCTTATTTGAAGTTTTATCCTTGCATCTTTGCTTGAGTGCTTATGTATGCAATTGTTTGTTTGCGAAAGAATTCTCGGAGTGCGCAGCGTGCTACTATGAGTCACTAGGTTTTGCGGATCATCAACAAGGCAAGTAACACTTTGATCATACTCTTTTCTTACCCAGTTTTTATGCATTAGATACAACCCTCAAACATCGCATGAGTAGGATCTCTTAACATGTGGGTTTTGGGAAGTAGATGATGAGGTAGAACCTATTGCCCTTTTATTATCAAACCCTTGGGAGTTACTTCTATGTTATGCTTATATCGCCATGCTATGCTCGTAGACGTGGATTGGGTTTGAGTGTATCCATGACAGATGTGAGATTGTTAATTAATGGTTAACTTAAGGTGGCTACTTAAATACACATCTGGATGGATTGGTTGCGGGCACCTAGAGAATTCAGTGTTGTCCTAGGATATCCCGGAGTACCCGTGTGATCATCCTATGGTTCGCCACCCAGGCTCAAAGGGATCATAAGATTATTCATGCTAGAAATTTCCGTGTGCAGCCACAAGCTATTATGGGCTCTAGCATAGTGGAGTAAGTTGCATGACCTCTTCCAGTGGTAGGCTAGCAGATGTAGGGGATGTAGGTTGGTACGGTCTACCCGGGGTTAGAGTTAATGCTTATGAAAGACTGTGTCTCGGTCATCCGTTTCTCAAACACCATGTAGTGCCATAAATCCAGAGGAGATTGAGTCTTGTGGGGAAAAGTGCGCAAACCTTTGCAAAGTGTACAAACTAATCATGGTTAGCTGTGTCCCCGGTTATGGACATCTTGAGTATCTGGATCTTGGATTATCATGTTGATCTCATCACTCTATTACTTAATTTTTGGGTTATTAATACTGTTTAATTGGGATTGAGTTGGAGGAACCTTCTCAATGTTTAATAACTACCATGATAGTTAAATAAAATATATTCCTTTGTTGTAGGGAAAAATTTGCTTTTCGCAAAAACATTAAAACCGTAGAGCCTCCACCAGCCTCATATGCATGTAGTGATAGTCTTTACTCGTTCATTGCTCTACTGTGTTATCTTGCCAGCATATTCCATGTGCTGGCCCGTTTCGGGCTGCAACATATCATGTTGCAGACTGTTCAGACGAAGAGTAAGGTGCGCTAGGTCGTTGTTGTGTAGTCAGCTATGCCGTTGGAGTTGATGGACTCACTTTATCTTCCAAGCCTTCGGCTGTTATCTTATTTAGATGGCCTTAAGCCATATTTATTGTAATAAGTTCTCTCTTGAGACTATCAATGTAATAAGTGTGTGATTGCTACTCTGTTATAAATCCTTCGAAGTACTGTGTGTGTCAGCATTACCGATCCAGGGATGACACTTATGCACAAAGATTCGATAGTTTGAGGTTGGATCACTACACCAACACGCCGCCCCCATCAACCACGCCGCCCCGAGGGGCATCCCTGGCAAGGGCGCCAAGCACCAATCCCATGCGCACGGAGGAGGAGGAGGTGAACCTAGGCACCGGCGGCTCCGTCCCGGCACCGGATGTTGGTGGGGAGGGGGCCACTTCTTCCCAGCTTGGCACGGGTGAGTTGTTTGCCTCGTGTTCCCGCTTGTTTTTCTTCTTTCAAATTTTGGTCTTGATTTCGCCTCATTCTCCTTCTTGGTATCCAGATCCTTCCTCGGCGGACCGGGAGGACGCGGACACTGTCATCGAGGAGGTTGCCAGGGATGCCGCGGCCTAGGCCGACGAGATCGCCACTGAGGAGGCCGCCAAGGGTGTTGCTGAGGACGCCGCCAAGGGGCCTTCCGGGGAGACCGGCGAGGCCACTGCCGAGGAGGCCGACAAGGGGCCTACCGGGGAGGCCAGCAAGGCCGCTACCGAGGATGAGGTGGTAGACGACCATCCTTCCTCCTCCGCCGCCTCTGGCTTGGGCAAGTATCTGAAGGTGAGCCACGACCTCTTCGTCCACCTCCCATGGACAGCCCGCACCAGGGCGCCCACCGAGGGGGAGGTGTTCGATGACGAGGTGCTTGCCACCGCCGAGCTTGAGGTCATTGACGAACCGAGCATCGGTGGCGGCGGTTCCCAGGAAGAGTGGCTCCTCCAGGGCATGAGCGCCAACTTCCATAAGCTCCAGGCACTTCACCGGGCCCGCTTGGACAAGGCCAAGTCCAGGATGGCAGCGGTGGACAAGGCGGAGGCGGACCTCGAGGGGCGCATCGCCGAGATGCAGGCTTGGTTTCGCCGGGCCTATGAGGAACTGAAGACCTCCCAGGATCTACTGGCCGAGCGCAAGCTGGAGCTTGTCATGAAGCAGGCCGATATCGAGAAGGCCCAGGAGGCGACGAGTCAACATGCCACCAAGGATGAGGCTGCTCGGCATCAGCACCAGGACGAGCTGAACTCCCAGGAGGAGGACCTTGCCGCTCGCGAGGAGAAACTCGCCGCGACACTCCGCGGCAAGGACGAGGAGGTCAAGGAGCTTATCGTGCGGCGGACCCAGGAACTGGAGCAGAGGCACGAGGAGGCACTCAATGCTCAGGCCCAGGTCCATGCCGGCAAGGTGAACGAGCTAGAGATGGAGCGGGACGGGCTGAAGAAGCAGATCCAGGAGCTAACGGGGGAGAGGGACGCGGCCAAGGGCACCTTGGCTGACGCGCAGGTTGCAGTCCTCGACAAGGTCGAGCCACTCTCCACGGCCAACGAGTCCATCAAGGACTTAAAGCTGAAGCTGGAGGGTCTTGAGGGGATGCTCTCGGAGGTCAGGGCCCGGGAGGAGACCCTGACCAAGAATCTAGAGGAGGAGAGGCAGTTGCGGAAGAATGACGCAGCCAACCATGCGGATTTTGTGGAGGGCAAGAAACTCTGGGTCAGCCACCTCGCCGATGTCGCCGGCAGGATCACCACGCAGCTGGCTACCATGGGGATGCCAAACGTGAGGTACATCCTGGAGCCGAACATGAGTCCTAATGCCAGGCTGACCCTGTTCTTTGAGGGTGTTCTCGAGGCCCTGGAGCGGTTCCACTCCAACAGGGCGGCCTCTCTGGCCAAGGAGGCCCGGAGGCTTTGCCGGGGTGCCATGACCAAGGTCCTCACCAAGGTGGCGTACTAGAATCCTGACCTCGACTTCGACGCTGCGCTGGAGAGCTTACCGGAGGATGTGGACCTCACGCCGCTCGAGGAGCGTATCGAGCCCATCATCAGCCGCATCGACGGAGTTCGGAGGATAGAAGGCCAGCGTCGGGACTAGGCACCCCGTTTCTTATCCCGCTGTGGGTTCATGACCAAGACAATTTTTATCTTTAGTTAGAACCACAATAACAATTGATGTAATATAACTCTGCAGTGCTTTTGAAACGATGCATGTTATTTTCCCGTTTTATCTCCCTTTGTATGTCCACCCTACGTTAATCGGGTAGGCTTGCCGGCACGGAAACCCAGGCCGCGGCACCTTGAGGACGGATCCCCAATGGCCTGCTGGGTGTGCTTGCTGCCGGGTAAACCACCTCACTACTCTTAACGCGGCCGCTCGAACTGTTGAGCAGACTCGAGACAGAACGAGAGCGTTGCCAATTGCAGAAGGTCACCCTGCCGTTCTCGATGCAGCCGCTCGAACTGTTGAGCGGAGTGGAAACACAACGAGGGCGTTGCCAATAGTGGCAAGGCCCCATTGCATGCAGGTTTTCCATACATAGGGCAAGATCATCGAGGATGATAACCTTATATATAAAAAGGAATTGCTCAAAGTTTTGCATGACTTAGCTTTTCTGCCGCTGCGTGAGTGTTCACTGCATCCACCGAGGATGCCACTTGTTCGGTCACCTTTTTCCTTGGGGTGACGACCATGATGAAGTCGCTGCTTCAACCAGACCAGATTTCCACAACTGCGCACCCCCTGCCTGGCGTGCTAGAGATGTTGGCAGAAACGACACCTATGGGATCACTGGGATCCCTTCTACGGTTGGCGGGTGCGGGGTTGTGCAAGGAGCGGGTCTGGCGGTCAGCACAAAGATCGTTTACCCAGGTTCGGGCTGCGGAGACGCGTAAAACCCTAGTCCTGCTTTGATGTGTATTTGAGCATTCTTGAGTTCTTGAACTAGCTACGATGTGTGTCTAGTTCCAAAGATCCGAATCCCCCTCCAATACGGCTCGGGCCTCCTTTTATAGCCAAAAGGGGTCGCCACAGTGGCACACAGGAGGTGGAAAGGTGTATAGTGGCTGAGTCTATCCTCTAGCACAGTTGTACAAATGCATTTAATGCGCTGCCGACGTGCCCCTCTTGCTTTATCTGGGACAGCTAGGAAGCTCGTCCAAGTTGTCGCCGCCTCGCCTGGCTCTGACGCGCATCCGAGTTGACGAGGCATTGTAGCGCCACGTTGGCTGGCTGCTAGGCTAGTGTGGTGGCGGAGTCTTCACGAAGATCTGCATGCCACCACGCAGGCGCTTGCTGAGTCGGTGTGGAGGCCGCATGCTGCCATGCAGATGCCTGCCCAGCTGGTTGAGCTAGCAACTGCATGGGAGCTGCGGTGGAGCCTTGGCAGACGTGGGCCTGGCTGCGGCCCCGTAGATGTCCTCGGCAAGGGTCTTGCCGGGGGCCCGACAAAGGTCTTGCAGTGGCACTGCGGTCATCCCCAGCAAGGATCTTGCCGGGGGTCTTGTTGATTTCCTTGGCAAGGATCTTGCCAAGGATCGTCGTCTTCTGGTCCTCATCTGATTCTTGTGTATTTATGATCTCCACAAAGATCTACATGCCACCATGGAGGCACCTCCCGAGCCTTGGTTCCAATGTGGTTGATGGTGTTGGAACCCCTTGGCTCAAGGGCGGCACGCTCTAATGGCATTGGGCATGTTGCCCAGGCAAGGATCTTGCTGGTGCTGCGGAAGCCGCCCCGGAAAGGGTCTTGCTTGGGGAGTCCACCTCGCCCTTTTGCTCTCCGTGCCTCTGGTCTTGGCGTTGCTTCAGTCGTCTTGTGCTCCGGCTTCCCTCCTCCACCCTGCTCAGCGCGGCCATGGGTGCATGATATGTCTCCAACGCATCTATAATTTTTGATTGCTCCATGATATATTATCTACTCTTTTGGACATTATTGGGCTTTATTTTCCACTTTTATATTATTTTTGGGACTAACCTATTAACCGGAGGCCCAGCCCAGAATTGTTGTTTTTGCCTATTTTAGGGTTTTGAAGAAAAGGAATATCAAACGGATTCCAAATGGAATGAAACCTTCAGGAATGTGATTTTCTCACCGAACATGATCCAGGAGACTTGGACCCTACGTCAAGAAACAAAATAGGAGGCCACGAGGTAGGGGGCGCGCCTACCCCCCCAAGCGCGCCCTCCACCCTCGTGGGCCCCCTGTTGCTCCACCGACGTACTCCTTCCTCCTATATATACCTACATACCCCCAAATGATCAGATACGGAGCCAAAACCCTAATTCCACCGCCGCAACTTTCTGTATCCACGAGATCCCATCTTGGGGCCTGTTCCAGAGCTCCGCCGGAGGGGGTATCCATCACGGAGGGCTTCTACATCAACACCATAGCCTCTCCGATGAAGTGTGAGTAGTTTACCTCAGACCTTCGTGTCCATAGTTATTAGCTAGATGGCTTCTTCTCTCTCTTTGGATCTCAATACAATGTTCTCCCCCTCTCTTGTGGAGATCTATTCGATGTAATCTTCTTTTTGCGGTGTGTTTGTTGAGACCGATGAATTGTGTGTTTATAATCAAGTTTATCTATGAACAATATTTGATCTTCTCTGAATTCTTTTATATATGATTGGTTATCTTTGCAAGTCTCTTCAAATTATCAGTTTGGGTTGGCCTACTAGATTGATCTTTCTTGCAATGGGAGAAGTGCTTAGCTTTGGGTTCAATCTTGCGGTGTCCTTTCCCAGTGGCAGTAGGGGCAGCAAGGCACGTATTGTATTGTTGCCATCGAGGATAACAAGATGTTTTTTATCATATTGCATGAATTTATCCCTCTACATCATGTCATCTTGCTTAAGGCGTTACTCTGTTTTCATGAACTTAATACTCTAGATGCATGCTGGATAGCGGTCGATGAGTGGAGTAATAGTAGTAGATGCAGGTAGGAGTCGGTCTACTTGTCTCGGACGTGATGCCTATATACATGATCATACCTAGATATTCTCATAACTATGCTCAATTCTGTCAATTGCTCAATAGTAATTCTTTCACCCACCGTAAAATACTTATGCTCTTGAGAGAAGCCACTAGTGAAACCTATGGCCCCCGGGTCTATCTTCATCATATTAATCTTCCAATACTTAGTTATTTCCTTTGCTTTTTTACTTTTCTTTTATTTTACTTTGCATCTTTATCACAAAAATACCAAAAATATCATCTTATCAAATCTATCACATCTCACTCTCGTAAGTGACTGTGAAGGGATTCACAACCCCTTAACGTGTTGGTTGCGAGGAGTTATTTGTTTTGTGCAGGTACTAGGGACGCACGCGCAACCTCCTACTGGATTGATACCTTGGTTCTCAAAAACTGAGGGAAATACTTACGCTACTTTGCTGCATCATCCTTTCCTCTTCGGGGAAATCCAACGCAGTGCTCAAGAGGTAGCAAGAAGGATTTCTGGCGCCGTTGCCGGGGAGGTTCGCGCAAGTCAAGATCTGACTCCCGACAACGAGCCATTTCTGGCGCCGTTGCTGGGGAGGTTCGCGCAAGTCAAGATCTGACTCTCGACAATGAGCCATTTCTGGCGCCATTGCCGAGGAGTCTACACAAAAGTCAACATACCAAGTACCCATCACAATCCTTATCTCCCGCATTACATTATTTGCCATTTGCCTCTCGTTTTCCTCTCCCCCACTTCACCCTTGCCGTTTTATTCGCCCTCTCTCTCTCTCTATCCTCCCTCTCTTTCTCTATTTGCCTCTTTTTTCCCGCTTGCTTTTTGTTTGCTTGTGTGTTGGATTGCTTGCTTGTCATGATGGCTCAAGATAACACTAAACTGTGTGACTTTACCAATACCAACAACAATGATTTTATTAGCACTCCGATTGCTCCTCTTACCGATGCTGAATCTTGTCATGAAAGATCCATTCTCCAGCCTTCCTAGTGAAGATGCCGCTACCCATCTAAATAGCTTTGTTGATTTGTGTGATATGCAGAAGAATAAAGATGTGGACAATGATATTGTCAAGTTGAAGCTATTTCCTTTTTCTCTTAGAGACCGTGCTAAAGCTTGGTTTTCCTCTTTGCCTAAAAATAGTATTGATTCTTGGAACAAGTGCAAAGATGCTTTTATCTCTAAGTATTTCCCTCCTGCTAAGATCATCTCCCTTAGAAACGATATTATGAATTTTAAGCAACTTGATCATGAACATGTTGCACAAGCTTGGGAGAGGATGAAATTAATGATACGTAATCGCCCTACTCATGGTTTGAATTTGTGGATGATTATACAAAAATTTTATGCCGGATTGAATTTTGCTTCTAGAAATCTTTTAGATTCGGCCGCGGGAGGCACTTTTATGGAAATCACTTTAGGATAAGCTACTAAACTCCTAGATAATATTATGGTTAATTATTCCCAATGGCATACTGAAAGATCTACTAATAAAAAGGTGCATGCGATAGAAGAAATTAATGTTTTGAGTGGAAAGATGGATGAACTTATGAAATTATTTGCTAGTAAGAGTGTTTGTTCTGATCCTAATGATATGCCCTTGTCTACTTTGATTGAGAATAATAATGAATCTATGGATGTGAATTTTGTTGGTAGGAATAATTTTGGTAACAACGCGTATAGAGGAAGTTTTAATCCTGGGCCTTATCCTAGTAATCCCTCTAATAATTATGGAAATTCCTACAACAACTCTTATGGAAATTATAATGAGATTCCCTTTGATTTTGAATCTAATATTAAATAATTTATTACTTCGCAAAAGAATTTCAATGCTTTGATTGAAGAAAAATTGCTTAAGATTGATGATTTGGCTAGGAACGTTGATAGAATTTCTCTTGATGTTGATTCTTTGAAACTTAGATCTATTCCACCTAAGCATGATATCAATGAGTCTCTCAAAGCCATGAGAATTTCCATTGATGAATGCAAAGATAGAACTGCTAGGATGCGTGCTAAGAAAGATGCCTTTATAAAAGCATGTTCTTCTAGTTCCTATGAAAATAAAGATGAAGATCTAAAAGTTATTGATGTGCCCCCTATTAAATCTTTGTTTTTCAATATGAATCTTGATAATGATGGGACTGAATATGATCCACCTTTACCTAGAAGGCGTTCCAAAAATTCGGAGTTTTTAGATCTTGATGCTAAATTTGATGAAAGTGGGATTGAAGAAATTAAAACCCTAGATGTTGCTAAACCCACTATTTTGGATTTCAAGGAATTTAATTATGAAAATTGCTCTTTGATTGATTGTATTTCCTTGTTACAATCCATGCTAAATTCTCCTCATGCTTATAGTCAAAATAAAGTGTTTACTAAACATATCATTGATGCCTTGATGCAATCTTATGAAGAAAAACTTGAGTTGGAAGTTTCTATCCCTAGAAAACTTTATGATGAGTGGGAACCAACTATTAAAATTAAGATCAAAGATCATGAGTTCTATGCTTTATGTTATTTGGGTGCTAGTGTTTCCATGATTCCAAAGACTTTGTGTGATTTGTTAGGTTTCCGTGATTTTGATGATTGCTCTCTAAACTTGCTCCTTGCGGATTCCATTATTAAGAAACCCATGGTAAGAATTAATGATGTTCTTATTGTTGCAAATAGGAATTATGTGCCCGTAGATTTTATCGTTCTTGATATAGATTGCAATCCTTCATGTCCTATCATTCTTGGTAGACCTTTCCTTAGAACGATTGGTGCAATTATTGATATGAAGGAAGGAAATATTAGATTCCAATTTCCGCTAAGGAAAGGCATGGAACACTTTCCTAGAAATAAAATTAAATTACCTTATGAATCTATTATGAGAGCCACTTATGGATTGCCTACCAAAGATGGCAATACCTAGATCTATCCTTACTTTTTATGCCTAGCTAGGGGCGTTAAACGATAGCGCTTGTTGGGAGGCAACCCAATTTTATTTTTATTCCTTGCTTTTTTCTCCTGTTTAGTAATAAATAATTTACCTAGCCTCTGTTTTGGTTGTGTTTTTTTGTTTAATTAGTGTTTGTGCCAAGTAGAACCGTTGGGAAGATCTGGGGAAAGTCTTGATATCTTGCTGTAAAAAACAGAAACTTTAGTGCTCACGAGAACTGCTGCCATTTTTATTTGGGAAGTGATATTTAGTTAATTCTTTTTTCAGATGATTAATAAATAAATTCCTCACGTCCAGCAATTTATTTTAGAATTTTTGGGGTTCCAGATCTTTTGCTAGCTACAGATTACTACAGACTGTTCTGTTTTTGACAGATTCTGTTTTTCATGTGTTGTTTGCTTATTTTGATGAATCTATGGCTAGTACAATAGTTTATAAACCATAGAGAAAGTTGTAATACAATAGATTTAACACCAATATAAATAAATAATGAGTTCACTACAGTACCTTGAAGTGGTCTTTTGTTTTCTTTCGCTAACGGAGCTCACGAGATTTTCTACTTTGAGTTTTGTGTTGTGAAGTTTTCAAGTTTTGGGTAAAGATTTGATGGAATATCGAACAAGGAGTTGCAAGAGCCTAAGCTTGGGGATTCCCATGGCACCCCCAAGATAATCTAAGGACACCTAAAAGCCAAAGCTTGGGGATGCCCCGGAAGGCATCCCCTCTTTCGTCTACTTCTATCGGTAACTTTACTTGGAGCTATATTTTTATTCACCACATGATATGTGTTTTGCTTGGAGCGTCTTGTATGATTTGAGTCTTTGCTTTTTAGTTTACCACAATCATCCTTTCTGTACACACCTTTTGAGAGAGCCATACATGATTTGGAATTTGTTAGAATACTCTATGTGCTTTGCTTATATCTTTTGAGTTATATAGTTTTGCTCTAGTACTTCACTTATATCTTTTAGAGCACGGTGGTGGATTTGTTTTATAGAAACTATTGATCTCTCATGCTTCACTTAGATTATTTTGAGAGTCTTAAATAGCATGGTAATTTTCTCAAATAATCCTAATATGCTAGGTATTCAAGATTAATAAAAAATTTCTTATAAGTATTTTGAATACTAAGAGAAGTTTGATGCTTGATGATTGTTTTGAGATATGGAGGTAATAATATCAAAGTCGTGCTAGTTGAGTAGTTGTGAATTTGAGAAATGCTTGTGTTGAAGTTTGCAAGTCCTGTAGCATGCACGTATGGTAAACGTTATGTAACAAATTTGAAACATGAGGTGTTCTTTGAATGTCTTCCTTATGAGTGGCGGTCGGGGACGAGCGATGGTATTTTCCTACCAATCTATCCCCCTAGAAGCATGCGCGTAGTGCTTGGTTTTTGATGACTTGTAGATTTTTGCAATAAGTATGTGAGTTCTTTATGACTAATGTTGAGTGCATGGATTATACGCACTCTCACCCTTCCATCATTGCTAGCCTCTTTGGTACTGTGCATTGCCCTTTCTCACATTGAGAGTTGGTGCAAACTTCGCCGGTGCATCCAAACCCCATGATATGATACGCTCTTTCACACGTAAACCTCCTTATATCTTCCTCAAAAAAGCCACCATACCTACCTATTATGGCATTTCCATAGCCATTCCGAGATATATTGCCATGCAACTTTCCACCATTCCGTTTATCATGACATATTCATCATTGTCCTATTGCTTAGCATGATCATGTAGTTGACATAGTATTTGTGGCAAAGCCACCATTCATAATTTTCATACATGTCAGTCTTGATTTATTGCATATCCCGGTACACCGCCGGAGGCATTCATATAGAGTCATCTTTTGTTCTAGTATCGAGTTGTAATCATTGAGTTGTAAATAAATAGAAGTGTGATGATCATCATTTTCTAGAGCATTGTCCCAAGTGAGAAATATATATATATATATAAAAGAAAGGCCATAAAAAAGAGAAGGCCCCAAAAAAGATGAGAGAAAAAGAGAGAAGGGACAGTGCTACTATCCTTTGCCACACTTGTGCTTCAAAGTAGCACCATAATCTTCATGATAGAGAGTCTTTTGTCACTTTCATATACTAGTGGGAATTTTTCATTATAGAACTTGTCTTGTATATTCCAACAATGGGCCTCCTCATGTGCCCTAGGTATTCGTGAGCAAGCAAGTTGGATGCACACCCACTTAGTTTCTTTTGTTGAGCTTTCATACATTTATAGCTCTAGTGCATCTGTTGCATGGCAATCACTACTCCTTGCATTAACATCAATCGATGGTCATCTCCATAGCCCATTGATTAGCCTCATTGATGTGAGACTTTCTCCTTTTTTGTCTTCTCCACATAACCCCCATCATCACATTCTATTCCACCCATAGTGTTATGTCCATGGCTCGCGCTTATATATTGCATGAAAGTTTATAGGTTTGAGATTACTAAAGTGAAACAATTGCTTGGCTTGTCATCGGGGTTGTGCATGATGAGAGCATTCTTGTGTGACGAAAATGGAGCATGCCTAAACTATATGATTTTGTAGGGATGAACTTCCTTTGGCCATGTTATTTCAAGAAGACATAATTGCTTAGTTAAGTATGCTTGAAGTATTATTATTTTTATGTCAATATGAACTTTTGTCTTGAATCTTTCGGATCTGAATATTCATACCACAATTAAGAAGAATTATATTGAAATTATGCCAAGTAGCACTCCGCATCAAAAATTCTGTTTTTATCATTTACCTACTCGAGGACGAGCAGGAAATAAGCTTGGGGATGCTTGATACGTCTCCAACGTATCTATAATTTTTGATTTCTCCATGCTATATTATCTACTGTTTTGGACATTATTGGGCTTTATTTTCCACTTTATATTATTTTTGGGACTAACCTATTAACCGGAGGCCCAGCCCAGAATTGCTGTTTTTTTGCCTATTTTAGGGTATCGAAGAAAAGGAATATCAAATGGAGTCCAGACGGAATGAAACCTTCGGGAATGTGATTTTCTCACCGAACATGATCCAGGAGACTTGGACCCTACGTCAAGAAACAAAAGAGGAGGCCACGAGGTAGGGGGCGCGCCTACCCCCCCAGGCGCGCCCTCCACCCTCGTGGGCCCCCTGTTGCTCCACCGACGTACTCCTTCCTCCTATATATACCTATGTACCCCCAAACAATCAGATACGGAGCCAAAACCCTAATTCCACCGCCGCAACTTTCTGTATCCATGAGATCCCATCTTGGGGCCTGTTCCGGAGCTCCGGCTGAGGGGGTATCCATCACGGAGGGCTTCTACATCAACACCATAGCCTCTCTGATGAAGTGTGAGTAGTTTACCTCAGACCTTCGGGTCCATAGTTGATAGCTAGATGGCTTCTTCTCTCTTTTTGGATATAAATACAATGTTCTCCCCCTCTCTTGTGGAAATTTATTCGATGTAATCTTCTTTTTGCGGTGTGTTTGTTGAGACCGATGAATTGTGGGTTTATGATCAAGTTTATCTATGAACAATATTTGAATCTTCTCTGAATTCTTTTATGTATGATTGGTTATATTTGCAAGTCTCTTTGAATTATCAGTTGGATTTTGCCTACTAGATAGATCTTTCTTGCAATGGGAGAAGTGCTTTGCTTTTGGTTCAATCTTGCGGTGTCCTTTCCCAGTGACAGTAGGGGAAGCAAGGCACGTATTGTATTGTTGCCATCGAGGATAACAAGATGGGTTTTTTTTATCATATTGCATGAATTTATCCCTCTACATCATGTCATCTTGCTTAAGGCATTACTCTGTTTTCATTAACTTAATACTCTAGATACATGCTGGATAGTAGTCGATGAGTGGAGTAATAGTAGTAGATGCAGGCAGGAGTCGGTCTACTTGTCTCGGACGTGATGCCTATATACATGATCATACCTAGATATTCTCATAACTATGCTCAATTCTGTCAATTGCTCAATAGTAATTCTTTCACCCACCGTAAAATACTTATGCTCTTGAGAGAAGCCACTAGTGAAACCTATGGCCCCCGGGTCTATCTTCATCATATTAATCTTCCAATACTTAGTTATTTCCTTTGCTTTTTTACTTTGCTTTTATTTTACTTTGCATCTTTATCACAAAAATATTATCTTATCATATCTATCAGATCTCACTCTCGTAAGTGACCGTGAAGGGATTGACAACCCCTTATCGCGTTGGTTGCGAGGAGTTATTTGTTTTCTGCAGGCACTAGGGACGCGCACGCAACCTCCTACTGGATTGATACCTTGGTTCTCAAAAACTAAGGGAAATACTTATGCTACTTTGCTGCATCATCCTTTCCTCTTCGGGGAAATCCAACGCAGTGCTCAAGAGGTAGTAGCGCGGCTCTGACTGCCCGTGCACAAGTAAAGGGGTATGAAGGAGAGCCCCTACTTTTGTACACCGACACACATATAGGTAGATATAGTGGACTCATGTGGCAAAACTAGTTTAAAGGATTTTGGATGCACAAGTAGTGATCATACTTAGTGCAAAATGAAGGCTAGCAAAAAGATTGGGAAGCGACCAACCAAGAAACGAATAATCTCATAAGCAAGCATTAAGCATAATTAACACTGAATAATGCACCACAAGTAGGATATAATTTTCATTGCATGATTATTGACTTCCGTTCATGCATAGGGAATCACAAACCTTAACAGCAATATTCCTACTAAAGCATAATTACTCATCAAGATGACTCACATATCACATCATCATATCTCAAAACTATTACTAAGAATCAAGTTTATTTTGTCCAATGATCTTCATGACATTTTCTTTTACTTTATCCTTCTTGGATATCTATCACTTTGGGACTAATTTTCATGTGTTGCTTTTCATAAGATCAAACAAATATAAGTGAACATCATGAGCATAACAAATTTATTTCTCTCAAAATAATTTAAGTGAAGCAAGAGAAAATTTCTTCAAAATTTTACTAACTCTCAAATAAATCTAAGTGAAGCAAGAGAGCAAGTCCTAGCTCATAAAAGATTTAAGTGAAGCATAGAGAGCAATTCTAACAAGTCATGACATACTTTTGGCACTCTCAAATAGGTGTGTCCAGCAAGGATTGATGACTTCAAACACAAAATAAAACAAACAAAGACACATATCATACAATACGCTCCAAGCAAAACATATATCATGTGACGAATAAAAATATAGCCTCGAGTAAAATACCGATAGTTGTTGGAAGAAAGCGGGGATGCCACTCGGGGGCATCCCCAAGCTTAGTTGGTTGCTCATTCTTGGATAATATCTTGGGATGCCGGGGCATCCCGAAGCTTAGGCTCTTACATCCTTTCTTCATCCATCGTAAGATAACCCAAAACTTGAAAACTTCAATCACACAAAACTCAACAAAGCCTCCGTGAGATCCGTTAGTATAAGAATAATAAATCACTACTATAAGTGCTATACCAAACCAATTCATATTTTGTTTTTGTATTATATCTAATGTATTCCAACCTTTCTATGGCAAAAACTCATCAAAGAAAACCATAGAGCCATCAAAATAAGCACACAACACAAAGAAAACAGAATCTGTCAAAACAGAACAATCTGTAGCAATTTGACTATTTCGAATACTTCTGTAACTCAAAAAAGTATGAAAAATTAGGACGACCTGAGAAATTTGTATATTGATCTACTGCAATTGGAATGGGTATTTTATCGCTCTCTGGTATAAAATAAAAATTAATTTTGTGAGCGGAAAAGTTTCTGTTTTTTCAGCAAGATCAAACAACTATTGCCCAAGAAGATCCTAAAGGATTTACTTGGCACAAACACTAAAAACAAAAAAACACAATCATAACAGTAGCATAATTGTGTAAACACACAAGAACAGAAAGCAATAAGCAAAAATAAATTTTATTCATTGGGTTGCCTCCCAACAAGCGCTATAGTTTTACGCCCTTAGCTAGGCATAAAGCAAGGATCTAAGTTTTGTCATCCTTCTTATTCTTCTTAATTTTCTTGGGGGTATTTTTATCAAGAGGTTTTTTAAACACAACATAAAACATATTGTCCATAGAAACTTTAGCATTCCTTAGTTGATTTTCATCATAACCCCTTTGATTTCCCGCTACAATCCAAGAATAGTGTTGATTAACCTTATTAAAAACTTGTTGGATTATATCTAGAACGGGGACCTCCTTTTTAAGATTCTCATCAAAGATCTTATTATCCCCAAGCAAATGCCTTAGTGCATAGTCACTATTGTAAATAATTTCATCTATCACGGGTTTTTCACGATTCATACCATAAAAATCAAAGATTTCCCTAGGTTCCTGAATTATGTAGTCAAACTCATTCATAAGAACGAGAGTGGCCAACTTTTTGGCTCTAGGATTCTTTATTTCGGGAAGCTCCAAAAACAATCTTTGCAAAGTAGGATGAGTGCGGATAAATTTGCTTTCAAGTTTCAGAACTAGTGCTGAAATAGCATCCACATAAGATCTAGTAGTTTTAAGTATAGGAGCATCATCCAGACTTAGATTTCTGACATAATTGAAAAATTCTTGGATACGTTCTTTTCCCATAATGTTCCCTTGCCCCAAGATAAAATTTTTAGCATCCAGATTGCTTGTACATCCAATCTTATGAGTCAAGCCATCATCTGTTGGTGCCATTCCGAAATCACTCATGATTGCAAGCAAAGGATAGATCCGACAAGAAAACGGCGAACGAAAAAAGAGAGGCGAATAAAACGACAATTTTTTGTGAAGTGGGGGCGAGGAAAATGAGAGGCAAATGGCGAATAATGTAAATTGCAAGGAGATGAGATTTGTGATTAGGAACCTGGTTATGTTGAAGATCCTCCCCGGCAACGGTGCCAGAAATTCTCCTTGATGGTAGCTGCAACTACGTCGGTAATTCCCTGGAGAGGGAGGGATGATGTAGCACAGTGACGGTAGGTATTTCCCTCAGTTATGAAACCAAGGTTATCGAACCAGTAGGAGAACCAAGCAACACAACGTAAACATCCCCCGCACACAAATAACAACACCTCTCAACCTGACGTGTTATAGGGGTTGTCAATCCCTTTCGGGTAACGGCGCGAGAAACGGCGTGTAACGGGAGATAAAGTTGTAAATATGGATAGACCGAACGCCAAATAAAATAAATTTCCGCAAGGTATTTTTGGGTTTTTGGTTTAATAGATCTGAAAATAAAAGCAAATAAAAAGGTAGATCGTAAAGGCAAATATATGAGAAAGAAGACCCGGGGGCCATAGGTTTCACTAGTGGCTTCTCTCAAGAAAAATAGCAAACAGTGGGTAAACAAATTACTGTTGGGCAATTGATAGAACTTCAAATAATTATGACGATATCCAGGCAATGATCATTACATAGGCATCACGTCCAAGATTAGTAGACCGACTCTTGCCTGCATCTACTACTATTACTCCACACATCGACCGCTATCCAGCATGCATATAGTGTATTAAGTTCATGGAAAATGAAGTAATGCAATAAGAACAATGACATGATGTAGACAAGATCCATTTATCTATATGGCGGTAGATATAGATCTCATATTTTTATCCTTACTAGCAACGATACATACGTGTCGGTTCCCTTTCTGTCACTGGGATCAAGCACCGTAAGATCGAACCCACTACCAGGCACCTCTTCCCATTGCAAGATAAATAGATCAAGTTGGCCGAACAAAACCCAAATATCGGAGAATAAATACAAGGCAATAAGAGATCAAAGAAACTCAAATACTTTCATGGATATAAAAAGATAGATCTGATCACAGACTCGAAGTTCATCGATCCCAACAAACACACCACAAAAGAGTTACATCATATGGATCTCCAAGAGACCATTCTATTGAGAATCAAGAGAGAGAGAGATGAAGCCATCTAGCTACTAACTACAGACCTGAAGGTCAACAAAGAACTACTCACGCATCATCGGAGAGGCACCAATGGAAGTGGTGAACCCCTCCGTGATGGTGTCTAGATTGGATCTGGTGGTTCTGGACTCTGAGGCGGCTGGATGAATATTTCATCGACTCCCATAGGGTTCTGTTAGTTTTGGGGTATTTATAGAGCAAAGAGGCGGTCTGAGGGCACCCTGATGTCTACTACACAACCTTCTTCTTGTAGACGTTGTTGGGCCTCCAAGTGCAGAGGTTTGTAGGACAGTAGCAAATTTCCCTCAAGTGGATGACCTAAGGTTTATCAATCCGTAGGAGGCGTAGGATAAAGATGGTCTCTCTCAAGCAACCCTGCAACCAAATAACAAAGAGTCTCTTGTGTCCCCAACACACCCAATACAATGGTAAATTGTATAGGTGCACTAGTTCGGCGAAGAGATGGTGATACAAGTGGTATATGGATGGTAGATATGAGTATTGTAATCTAAAAATATAAAAACAACAAGGTAACAAATAGTAAAAGTGAGCACAAACGGTATTGCAATGCTAGGAAACAAGGCCTAGGGTTCATACTTTCACTAGTGCAAGTTCTCTCAACAATAATAACATAATTGGATCACATAACTATCCCTCAACATGCAACAAAGAGTCACTCCAAAGTCACTAATAGTGGAGAACAAACGAAGAGATTATGGTAGGGTACGAAACCACCTCAAAGTTATTCTTTCCAATCAATCTATTGGGCTATTCATATAAGTGTCACAAACAACCCTAGAGTTCATACTAGAATAACACCTTAAGACAAAAATCAACCAGAACCTTAATGTCACCTAGATACTCCAATGTCACCTCAAGTATCTGTGGGTATGATTATATGATATGCATCACACAATCTCAGATTCATCTATTCAACCAACACATAGAACCTCAAAGAGTGCCCCAAAGTTTCTACCGGAGAATCACGACGAAAACGTGTGCCAACCCTATGCATAGGTTCATGGGCGGAACCCGCAAGTTGATCAGCAAAACATACATCAAGTGAATCACGTGATATCCCATTGGCACCACAGATACGCACGGCAAGGCATACATCAAGTGTTCTCAAATCTTTAAAGACTCAATCCGAAAAGATAACTTCAAAGGGGAAACTCAATCCATTACAAGAGAGTAGAGGGGGGAGAAAACATCGTAGGATCCAAATATAATAGCAAAGCTCGTGATACATCAAGATCATATCACCTCAAGAACATGAGAGAGAGAGATCGAACACATAGCTACTGGTACATACCCTCAGCCCCGAGGGAGAACTACTCCCTCCTCGTCATGGAGAGCACCCGGATGATGAAGATGGCCACCGGATAGGGATTGCCCCATCCGGCAGGGTGCCGGAACGGGTCTAGATTGGTTTTCGGTGGCTACGGAGGCTTCTGGCGGCGGAACTCCTGATCTATTCTGCTCCCTGATCATTTTAGGGTACATGGAGATATATAGGCGGAAGAAGTATGTCAGGGGGGCCACGAGGGGCCCACGAGGGTGGAGGGCGCGCCCCCTACCTCGTGGCTTCCTCGAAGCTTCCTTGACGTGTCCTCCATGTCTCCCGGGTTGCTTTCCTTCCAAAAATAAGTTCCGTGAAGTTTTAGGTCAATTGGACTCCGTTTGATTTTCCTTTTCTGCAATACTCTGAAACAAGGGAAAAAACAGAAACTGGCACTGGGCTCTGGGTTAATAGGTTAGTCCCAAAAATCATTTAAAATAGCATATAAATGCATATAAAACATCCAAGGTTGATAATATAATAGCATGGAACAATCAAAAATTATAGATATGTTGGAGACGTATCAGCATCCCCAAGCTTAATTCCTGCTCGTCCTCGAGTAGGTAAATGATAAAAACAGAATTTTGGATGTGGAATGCTACCTAACATATTTATCCATGTAGTTCTCTTTATTGTGTCAAGAATATTCAGATCCATAAGATTCAAGACAAAAGTTTAATATTGACATAGAAACAATAATACTTCAAGCATACTAACTAAGCAATCATGTCTTCTCAAAATAACATGGCCAAAGAAAGTTCATCCCTACAAAATCATATAGTTTAGTCATGCTCCATTTTCGTCACACAAGAATGCTCTCATCATGCACAACCCCGATGACAAGCCAAGCAATTGTTTCATACTTTAGTAATCTCAAACTTTATAAACCTTCACGCAATACATGAGCGCGAGCCATGGACATAACACTATGGGTGGAATAGAATATGATGATGGGGGTTATGTGGAGAAGAAAAAAAGGAGAAAGTCTCACATCAACAAGGATAATCAATGGGCTATGGAGATGCCCATCGATTGATGTTAATGCAAGGAGTAGGGATTGCCATGCAACGGATGCACTAGAGCTATAAATGTATGGAAGCTCAACAAAAGAAACTAAGTGTGTGTGCATCCAACTTGCTTGCTCACGAAGACCTAGGGCACTTGAGGAGGCCCATTGTTGGAATATACAAGCCAACTTCTATAATGAAAAATTCCCACTAGTATATGAAAGTGACAAAACAAGAGACTCTCTATCATGAGGATTATGGTGCTACTTTGAAGCACAAGTGTGGCAAAGGATAGTAGCATTGTCCCTTCTCTCTTTTTCTCTCATTTTTTCCACTTGGGACAATGCTCTAGAAAATGATGATCATCACACTTCTATTTATTTACAACTCAATGATTACAACTCGATACTAGAACAAAGTATGACTCTATATGAATGCCTCCGGCGGTGTACCGGGATTGAGATGAATCAAGAGTGACATGTATGAAAAATTATGAATGGTGGCTTTGCCACAAATACGATGATGCGTGTCATAATAAACGGAACGATGGAAGGTTGCATGGCAATATATCTCGGAATGGCTATGGAAATGCCATAATAGGTAGGTATGGTGGCTGTTTTGAGGAAGATATAAGGAGGTTTATGTGTGAAAGAGCGTATCATATCACGGGGTTTGGATGCACCGGCCAAGTTTGCACCAACTCTCAATGTGAGAAAGGGCAATGCACGGTACCGAAGATGCTAGCAATGATGGAAGGGTGAGAGTGCATATAATCCATGGACTCAACATTAGTCATAAAGAACTGACATACTTATGGCAAAAATCTACAATTCATCAAAAACCAAGCACTACGCGCATGCTCCTAGGGGGATAGATTGGTAGGAAAAGACCATCGCTCGTCCCTGACCACCACTCATAAGGAGGACAATCAAAGAACACCTCATGTTTCAAATTTGTTACATAACGTTTACCATATGTGCATGCTATGGGACTTGCAAACTTCAACACAAGAATTTCTCAAATTCACAACTACTCAACTAGCACGACTTTGATATTATTACCTCCATATCTCAAAACAATCATCAAGCATAAAACTTCTCTTAGTATTCAAAACACTCATAAGAATTTTTTTACTAATCTTGAATACCTAGCATATTAGGATTATTTAAGCAAATTACCATGCTATAAGACTCTCAAAATAATCTAAGTGAAGCATGAGAGTTCATCTATTTCTTCAAATTAAAACTACCACCATGCTCTAAAAGATATAAGTGAAGTACTAGAGCAAACAACAAACTACTCCGAAAGATATACGTGAAGATCAATGAGTAGTTGAATAATTATGCAACTATGTGAAGACTCTCTAACATTTAAGAATTTCAGGTCTTGGTATTTTATTAAAACAGCAAGCAAAACAAAAGTAAATAAAATGACGCTCCAAGCAAAACACATATCATGTGGCGAATAAAAATATAGCTCCAAGTAAAGTTACCGATGAACGAAGACGAAAGAGGGGATGCCTTCCGGGGCATCCCCAAGCTTAGGCTTTTGGTTGTCCTTGAATATTACCTTGGGGTGCCTTGGGCATCCCCAAGCTTAGGCTCTTGCCACTCCTTATTCCATAGTCCATCGAATCTTTACCCAAAACTTGAAAACTTCACAACACAAAACTTAACAGAAAACTCGTAAGCTCCGTTAGTGAAAGAAAACAAAACACCACTTCAAGGTACTGTAATTAACTCATTCTTTATTTATATTGGTGTTAAACCTATTGTATTCCAAATTCTCTATGGTTCATACCCTCCGGTACTACTCATAGTTTCATCAAAATAAGCAAACAACAGATAGAAAACAGAATCTGTCAAAAACAGAACGGTCTGTAGTAATCTGGATCAAACGTATACTTCTGGAACCCCAAAAATTTTAAACTAAATTGCTGGACCTGAGGAATTTATATATTAATCATCTGCAAAAATAATTAACTAAATATCACTCTCTAAATAAAAATGGCAGCAATTCTCGTGAGCGCTAAAGTTTCTGTTTTTTACAGCAAGATCAACAAGACTTTCCCCAAGTCTTCCCAACGGTTCTACTTGGCACAAACACTAAATAAAACATAAAAACTCAATCATAACAGAGGCCAGATAAATTATTTATTACTAAACAGGAGCAAAAATCAAGGAACAAAAATAAAGTTGGGTTGCCTCCCAACAAGCGCTATCGTTTAACGCCCCTAGCTAGGCATGATGATTTCAATGATGCTCACATAAAAGATAAGAATTGAAACATAAAGAGAGCATCATAAAGAGTATGACTAGCACATTTAAGCCTAACCCACTTCCTATGCATAGGGATTTTGTGAGCAAACAACTTATGGGAACAAGAATCAACTTGCATAGGAAGGTAAAGCAAGCAAAACTTCAAAATTTTATGCACATAGAGAGGAAACTTGATATTATTGCAATTCCTACAAGCATATGTTCCTCCCTCATAATTTTCAGTAGAATCGTGAATAAGTTCAACAATATAACTAGAACCTAAAGCATTCTTTTCATGATCTACAAGCATAGAAATTTTATTACTCTCCACATAAGCAAAATTCTTCTCATGAATAATAGTGGGAGCAAACTCAACAAAATAACTATCATGTGAGGCATAATCCAATTGAAAACTAAAATCATGATGACAAGTTTCATGGTTATCCTTATTCTTTATAGCATAAAAATCATCACAATAATCAACATAGATAGCAACTTTGTTCTCATAATCAATTGGAACCTCTTCCGAAATAGTGGATTCATCACAAAATAAAGTCATGACCTCTCCAAATCCACTTTCATAAATATAATCATCATAAATAGGAGGCATGATTTCATCATAATAAATTTTCTCATCAAAACTTGGGGGACAAAAAATATCATCTTCATCAAACATAGCTTCCCCAAGCTTGTGGCTTTGCATATCATTAGCATCATGGATATTCAAGGAATTCATACTAACAACATTGCAATCATGCTCATCATTCAAATATTTAGTGCCAAACATTCTAGTGCATTCTTCTTCTAGCACTTGAGCACAATTATCAGAATCCTTATTTTCATGATAGATATTAAAAAGATGAAGCATATGAGGTACCCTTAATTCCATATTTTTTTGTAGTTTTCTTTTATAAACTAAACTAGTGCTAAAACAAGAAACAAAACGATTCGATTGCAAGATCTAAAGATATACCTTCAAGCACTCACCTCCCCGGCAACGGCGCCAGAAAAGAGCTTGATGTCTACTACACAACCTTCTTCTTGTAGACGTTGTTGGGCCTCCAAGTGCAGAGCTTTGTAGGGCAGTAGCAAATTTCCGTCAAGTGGATGACCTAAAGTTTATCAATCCGTAGGAGGCGTAGGATGAAGATGGTCTCTCTCAAGCAACCCTGCAACCAAATAACAAAGAGTCTCTTGTGTCCCCAACACACCCAATACAATGGTAAATTGTATAGGTGCACTAGTTCGGCGAAGAGATGGTGATACAAGTGGTATATGGATGGTAGATATGAGTATTTGTAATCTGAAAATATAAAAACAGCAAGGTAACTAATGGTAAAAGTGAGAACAAACGGTATTGCAATGCTAGGAAACAAGGCCTAGGGTTCATACTTTCACTAGTGCAAGTTCTCTCAACAATAATAACATAATTGGATCACATAACTATCCCTCAACATGCAACAAAGAGTCACTCCAAAGTCACTACTAGCGGAGAACAAACGAAGAGATTATGGTAGGGTACGAAACCACCTCAAAGTTATTCTGTCTAATCAATCCGTTGGGCTATTCCTATAAGTGTCACAAACAGGCCTAGAGTTCGTACTAGAATAACACCTTAAGACACAAATCAACCAAAACCCTAATGTCACCTAGATACTCCACTGTCACCTCAAGTATCCGTGGGTATGATTATACGATATGCATCACACAATCTCAGATTCATCTATTCAACCAACACATAGAACCTCAAATAGTGCCCCAAAGTTTCTACCGGAGAATCACGACAAAAACGTGTGCCAACCCCTATGCATAGGTTCATGGGCGGAACCCGCAAGTTGATCACCAAAACATACATCAAGTGAATCACGTGATATCCCATTGTCATCACAGATACGCACGGCAAGACATACGTCAAGTGTTCTCAAATCTTTAAAGACTCACTCCGATAAGATAACTTCAAAGGGAAAACTCAATCCATTACAAGAGAGTAGAGGGGGGAGAAAACATCATAGGATCCAAATATAATAGCAAAGCTCGCGATACATCAAGATCGTATCACTTCAAGAACACGAGAGAGAGATCAAACACATAGCTACTGGTACATACCCTCAGCCCCGAGGGAGAACTACTCCCTCCTCGTCATGGAAAGCACCGGGATGATGAAGATGGCCACCGGATAGGGATTGCCCCCTCCGGCAGGGTGCCGGAACGGGTCTAGATTGGTTTTCGGTGGCTACAGAGGCTTCTGGCGGCGGAACTCCCGATCTATTATGCTCCCCGATCATTTTAGGGTATATAGAGATATATAGGCGGAAGAAGTACGTCAGGGGGGCCACGAGGGGCCCACGAGGGTGGAGGGCGTGCCCAGGGGGGTGGGCACGCCCCCTACCTCATGGCTACCTCGAAGCTTCCTTGACGTGGCCTCCAAGTCTCCCGGGTTGCTTTCCTTCCAAAAATAAGTTCTGTGAAGTTTCAGGTCAATTGGACTCCGTTTGATTTTCCTTTTCTGCGATACTCTGAAACAAGGGAAAAACAGAAACTGGCACTGGGTTCTGGGTTAATAGGTTAGTCCCAAAAATCATATAAAATAGCATATAAATGCATATAAAACATCCAAGGTTGATAATATAATAGCATGGAACAATCAAAAATTATAGATACGTTGGAGACGTATCACACCCGAGGTGGGCACAACCTACCAGGGGGTGCCTGGGCCTCCTGGCGCGCCCTGGTGGGTTGTGGCCCCCTCGGAGTACCCCAGGTGTAACAAGGGCCTATTGCCTTCCTTCTGGCCCATAAAAAATCTTCGTAAAGTTTTGTGGTATTTGGACTCCGTTTGATATTGATTTTTTGCGATGTAAAAAACATGAAAAAAACAGCAACTGGCACTTGGCACTATGTCAATAGGTTAGTACCAAAAAATGATATAAAATGACTATAAAATGATTATAAAACATCCAAGATTAATAATAAAACAGCATGGAACAATAAAAGATTATAGATACGTTGGAGATGTATCAACCGTCTAGAGTTTTGCTAGCATAGTGTATAACATTTCATTTCTTATCAACTATTTGTTCTAGAACAGCACCAACAACATAATCACTAGTATCTCACATAATTTCAAAAGGTAAGTTGCAATCAGGTGGTTGAACAATACGTGCAGACGTTAAGGCTTTCTTAAGTGTTTCAAAGGCTTCTACAGAATCATCATAAAAACAAATGGAACATCTGTTTGCAAGAGATTAGTAAGAGGCCTAGAATTTTTTTAGAAGTCTTTAATGAACCTACTATAAAAACCAGCATGACCAAGGAAACTTCATATACCTTTAATATCTTTAGGACACGGCATTTTCTCAATTGCATCAACTTTAGCTTTATCCACTTCAATGCCACACTCAGAAATTTTATGCCCCAAGACAATACCTTCATTAAACCATAAAGTGGCACTTCTCCCAATTAAAGACAAGATTACTTTGTTCACGTCTTTGCAAAACTCGTTCAAAGTTTCTTAAGCAATTATCAAAAGAAGTTCCGTAAATGAAAAAAATCATCCATGAAAACCTCAACAATCTTTTCACAAAATTCAGAGAATATAGCAGTCATACATCTTTGAAACGAAGCAGGTGCATTTCATAGACCAAAAGGCATGCTTCTATAAGCATAAGTTCCAAAGGGACAAGTAAAAGTGGTTTTCTCTTGGTCAGGTTGTGATACAGGTATTTGAGAGAAAACATAATATCCATCAAGAAAGCAAAAGTGTGTATGCTTAGACAACCATTCTAACATTTGATCAATAAAAGGTAAGGGGTAATGAAGTTTTCTAGTAGCTTGTTTAATTTTCTAAAATCAATTACCATCCTATAACCAGTTACAATTCTTTGTGGAATAAGATCATTCATACCATTAGGAACAACAGTAATGTCTCCTTTCTTAGGAACACAATGAACGAGACTTACCCATCTACTATCAGCTATAGGATAAATTATACCTGCTTCCAGAAGCTTTAATATTTCAGTTCTTACCACTTCTTTCATCTTAGGATTTAATCATCATTGATGATCAACAACTGGTTTAGCATCAGGTTCCATATTAATCTTGTGCTAAGATAGAGTGGGACTAATGCCCTTAAGATCATCAAGAGTATATCCAATAGTAGCACGGTGCTTCCTCAGAGTTTTAAGTACTCTCTTTTCTTCATTCTCTAAAAGGTTAGCACTAATAATAATAGGATATACCTTTTTTCATAAAGATAAGCATATTTCAATGTATCATGCAATTGTTTTAATTCAAACATAGGATCACCTTTAGGTAGAGGAGGACCTCCTTGAGTTTCAACAAGCAAATTTTGTTTAACAATAGCACTATAAAAAAATACACTTCCGTGATGATACGTGTTTTTCACAGTAGGTCACATTTTCTGTCATGCATGTACATCCATGACAAATTTATGACAGAATCAAGATAGTCATACCTGTGCTATCGTAGAAGTGTTCCATGACATTACCAAAATTATCATCACGGAAGTGTCCACTTCCATGACGATAAATCGCGTGTCACAGAAGTGCTTTTGTTAAGGGTGACCAACACATGGCATCCACCGTAACGTAACACCGTTAAGCTATCGGGTCCGGTTTTGGATCTGGTAACCCATTAACAGCCCCGACCAATGGGGATTTCCACGTGTAAAATCATCATTGGCTGGAGGAAACACGTGTCGGCTCACCGTTGGGACAGTTGTCATCCACTCATTGGACCCAAAGCGCCTATGATATGTCGACACGTGGCACGGCCCAACAGAGGCCCATTCCTGTGAAAAGGCCGACCAGTTTGACTTGGTCAAAAGGTGGCAGGCCAGCCCACGGCAAGCATGTTAACGACATGTTCGCATATAATAGGGATGGTAATTTTATCCATGGATCTGGATACGCATGGATACCCAACCTAGTTGGGCAAGGGTATGGAGCACATTTCTGCCCATGGGTCCGTGGATATGGATACCCATGAACAGCCGGGTTGGGAATGGTTATAGTTTGTGGCATATGGATATCCAATGGATACCCGTATCACATGTGGGGCCATATGCCAGTGACAGTAGAAAGAGCGATTCAATGGGAAATGGCAGGAAACATGCAACTAGTGCGATGAGCTATATGCTGCAGAATCAATCTCTGGTATGTCACACTTAAGGACTCATTGTATTTCTTGTTTCCTACTTATGCATGTAGTTTATGTTGTCATTTGTGAGTGAATGATGGTGAGTTAATTTGATCTTTGGGAAGGCTTCATGCTGACTTTTCTATGCCCTTGGAGCTCCATGGGTATGTGGGTATCCAGCGGGTTTGGGCATGGGCACAAGTTGTGCCCATGGATAATTTGGTGGATGGGCAAAGGGTAGGAAGATGGGTCATGGGTTAGATTTGGACCAGCTCCACCCAACCCAAACCCGACCCATTGCCATCCCTAGCATATAACACATTTACAGCCCGCTAACCCAGGGCCTGTTTACGGCCTATCCGAATTAGGCCTAGTAGTGTCATCTGGGCCGTCCAATATAATTCCATCCCGTTTTAACTTCTGGCCCATGTATAGCCCATGATGTCTTTCGGCCCATATGAGGCCCCTAGTAACCCTCGGCCCATTAACGACCCGTGGTAAAACTGGCACGTAATGAACAGTGTATCACTTTATACCCATTACCGGCCCATTATTCCGTTGGGCTGTTTCCGGCCCATGTTATCTTTCGGCCTTCTCAGGGCCCATTATATTCTTGGGCTCATTTCCAGCATTCGTTTACTTTCGGCCCGTTACTGTCATTTTCTGCTTGTGGGCCAAATTCAGCCCGTGGTTACAGTCGGCCCGTTTGTCGCCTGTTAATACGTTGGGCCGTTTTCATAGCATCATCAAATACGGCCGATTAACGACGGCCCGTTATGGTCGGCCCATGAACGGACGATTTCAACCGCAGCCCATTTACGGCCATAATGTGGTCTGTTATTGGCCCATGTTTGGCCAACGATCATACGACCCGTAGAAGGCCCATTGATGATACGGCCCATAGAAGGCCCATTGTGTCTACGGCCCGTATAAGGCCCATTGTTTCTACGCCCCGTAGAAGGCCCATTGTTTATATGCCCCTTAGAAGGCCCATTGTTTCTACGGCCTGTAGGAGGCCCATGGTTAATGTGGCCTAGTTTTAAAAAATAGGTTATTGCGGCCACTAGCAAACCGCGGAAAAAGAACTACACCGACTACAAGAAAACAAATCAACAAGACAATAAGGAAATAAATAAGCAAGCAACTTATGCTAGGCTATTATGGCTATTACACATATTACATCCACTAGGCATCAAAGTTCGCCACTAGTGCAAATATAGGGAACACCCTACACTATACAAAAATGGCTTGTTGTTTTCTTCAGCCGGTGGCTGCACATTAAGAACAAATTTTATATCGCACCAAAATAAATTACAACTATAAAACAAAAGGAAGGTTGGCATAAAAGTTAACAGTCTAGCAGATAAATGCACCACCAGAAGTTCAGAAGCTCGGTTCATTTGACCTGACTGTTACATTTTCATGCTGTATTGTCCGATGGAGCACCATAACCTTCGCCTTCAGTTCTCCTAGGCTCTTGAACAACATAGCAAATTTCTGATAGTCTGGTTTCAAAACCATGCATATCTTGACAACATTGAACAATGTCTCTCCTTGTTTCACAAAGGGTCTGTGTTAGTGAATGGACTTGTGTCTAGAGCGCAGATACAACATTGTTTTGAGCTTGCATATCTTGATCATGAGGCAGTTTGGACGAGATTGCCTTAACAACCAACCCAATATTACACAGGAATGTGCTTTTGGCACTGTTCGTGGACAGGTACTGACCCACTGCAGCAAGAGCTAGCATTGCGGTTATAGTTGCCTCGCCACCTTTAGAAGGTGGCGGTTCTACCATTTTTTCCATAGCTCGCTGAAAAGTTGAGGTTTTACATTAGTAGTACTAGAACAGAAGATATTAAGGAGGCAGCAAAACCAAACAAAATAGCTTTGGTTTATATACAAAACTTATTCTGGTGAACCCATGTAAAATATTAGTTGTATTTTATTGCAAAGTACATAATAAAACCAGGTTCCAAACATATGACCATGTACCATCGCTAATGTATTGTCTATTTCTTCACATTGTATTGAGGGCTAAGGATAAAGAGACGAAGTTTATAAGACAGTAAGCATAGTATGACATCATTCATATCACAAAACAATTGAGAACAAACAAACAGGTAATTGTAACATTGTGTGGGCAAGTCCAGCACGGAACTAGATTACAGGTCAAGATCAAAGGAATATCACTCCTCTCTTTTATACCTTGTAAGGTGCAATGATACGCTAAGACAATTGTGTGTAAAATTGAAAAGAGTAATAGACATTGGCTGCAAACCATGCAGTTTAAGGCACAAGTCAGAGTAAGTAGTAGTTAAAAGGCATGAGGATTAAGGACTTACAACATCGGCTTTGACTGGTGTAGTCATGCCCTTCTTCTTGCGGGTGTGACAGTCCTTGAAGATTTCCACAGCATTTGGTTCAGGTACTTTTTGGTCCTTGCGAGCTTTCCTCTGCATTTGGAACAAGTCAATATAGATCTGATAATATGGTACAACGAAAAGAGTGAAACAACAGCTAATTACAAGAGCCTCGTAGTGTGCAATATAGCTACAAGATCCTGTCGTCTGTTGGAATTTCACTTTCGTACGGTTGGCCTTGTTCTTTGAAAGTTCACCTACAAAAAGATAGATTTGTGTGGCACATGCGTAAATAGGACTTCAACATGTGATCTTATCACATATATATAATGTACCTGATACTTCGGATCAGACCAGTGTTTAACGAGGCCCCTCCAGTCTTCATCCGATATATTTTCCACTGGAGATGTTTGGGAAAGTTCACTATTAGCCTTGCCTTCAAAGTGAGTTTTCCTCAAGTTATACCGATACTGTCGCAGAGCAGACTTGAAAACATGGGTGCAAGCTCGTCTGGTTGCATCATCTTGGCTATCCAACTTGAACCTCGTCTGTTGGAAATTATGGGAGTGTCATTATCAGCAACCTAGAAAGTATGGGACAGAGCAAGACGCTGTTACTAGTTTCCATACATAACCATACTTACAGATAAATGGTCGAGGAAGGTGTTGAACTGGGTTTCGTCTTTGTCATTCCTGTACTGAATCCATGTTGGGAGGATACGTACATGACACCTAACGGCAACTGCTACCTCTGATACTAACTTGGCTGACTCTGTAGCATCACGTGGCCTTTTTAAACCTGCTTCAAAATGGATCTCCATTCTTTCTCCTCTAGATTTAGTTAACCTATCGAGCATTATCCCTGATGTTTGTTTCCTCTTGCGCCTAGGTGCTAGTCCAATAACGAACATAGGAAGTGTTAGTGTACATCCAACTGCGAGACTACATATAAAGCATGCAACTGTAACTTGACTCCAGCAACTACCTTCTTGTTGTTGAAGCTCACAAGGTTCATCTGATCTTGCCAACTTGTCTTGTGTCAAGAGTGCTTGGGAAGTAGTGTCAGGTGGCAAGGGAGCTTGGGAACATGCTGCTAGCTCAGTTGACGCACAAGTAACTCGTGCAGCTGGTAGTATTGTGGACGGTGTTGCAAGAACTAGGGCTGTCTCTACTTGTTTGGTGGCAGCTATTTGTTTTTGTTTGGCTTTTTCTGCAGCTCGTGTAGCATGGGATACCCTGTTTGTAGAATTTTCTGCTGGACTTTGACCTTCTATTACACCATCAGTACCAGTAGAATCTGCTGGATTCTTCCGGTTCCCATTCCCTGCCATTCTGTGTTTCTTCCTCTTTCTCTATGCCATGTTAAGTCAAGCCGACAAGAAAAACGAATAACAATTTAGTTCTTCAGAACAAATTGATGTGTGATACAGACGAACTGAACTTTGATGTTAGACAACCACATGATAGGAGGATGTAATATGTACGAAAAACAGGACGGAAGAGATAAGCAGAACTATGATGTGTAAACTAAGTAGAAGACATTTCACTAAATTAGAAGCAATGCAATGGAAGGTAGACACCATATGAAAGACGCTACAAATATCGCTCTGCCAAGTTAACGGTGTCTCATCATAAATGGCGTTTAAACAAATGTGAAGTAGTACAAGAAATAGATCATATGCAAGATGCAAACAACATCACACTACCAAGTTGGAGGTCTCTCGTCATTAGTGCCATTGCATATTCACATCTTATGATGTGTGAACTAAGGAGAAGGCATTTCAACAAATTAGAAGCAATGAAAGCTAGACACCATATGAAAGATGCAATGAATATCACTCTACCAAGTTAAAACTGTCTCGTCATAAGTGCCATTTCAACAAATTAGTAGTACAAGCTAGAAAAGAATGCGAGATGTAACCTATATCACACTCTGAAGTCAAACGTGTCTTATGATAAGTGATTGTTGCAGGTTACACAACAGTAGTAATTTGATGTAAGAACATGGTGTGATAGACAGATATTGTATGTTCTAGAAGCAGGAACACATGTCTTATTCAAGTATAATGTGTAAAGTAAGCAGATGGAATTCAACAAAATTAGAAGCAATACAAGCTAGACATCACACATAACATGCAACCACATGTAACATTGCCAAGTTAGAGGGGGAACCAGTGATGGTGCACTAGGGGAGACGTGCTCATCATAAACACAGCTACGTTGAGTGTCTATGCATGTGTTGTCTTGGAAATCATCTTGGGGGGATGGATGAGTAGAAATTGTAGAGGCCCTCCGTTTGGAAGGAGCACCTTTATCCGCTGCCTTGCTAACTTCCTTCCGCTTTATTGATTTTGAATTGTCAAGTAAAACCAACAAGAAAAAGCAATACAATTCTCTCTTCAGAACTCATTCATGCATTATACTGACAATCACTACTTTGATGTAAGGCAAACACATGATACCAGGATGGAATATGTACGAAAAACAGGACGACATGGCATGTTCACAACTGTTTGTGTAAACTAAGCAAAAACCATTCCAACCAATAAGAAGCAAGCTAGACACCACATGAAAGATGCAACTAGTATGACTCTACCAAGTTAAAAGCGTCCCATCATAAATGGAATTTCAACAAATTAGAAGCAGCGCATGCTATAAATCATATGAAAGATGCAACTAATATCGCACTACATATACTAAAGGTGTCTCGTCATATTAATTGATGCGGGATACATAAAACAATAGTTTTATGTAAGGACATGCTTAATAGACAGATGTACTATGTACTAAATACAGGAAGGCATGTCACATTAACAGGTATAATGTATAAGCTAAGCAGAATAGCACATGCAGTTTAACCAGATTGGAAGAATTACAATCTAGACACCATATGCAACATGCAACCACATATCACGCTGCCAAGTTAGAGCAAGCACCCACGATGCTAGTGTAGGGGAAATGCGGTAATCAACTACAGAGCTACGTTCACTATATTCATCTAGCCTTGCTGTTTCTTGAGAATCATGTCGGGAGGCTGATGCTGCATTCTTTAAATGAGTAGTCCACTTGCCTGACTGCCTCATCATAAGTGATTGATGAGGGATACACAAGAACATTAGTTTGATGTAAGAACATGGTTAATACATAGATGTACTAGTATGTACCAAAAACAGAAAGGCATGTCATATTCAAAGGTATAATGTGTAAGCTAAGTAGATGCAATTTAACCAAATTGGAAGCAATACAAGCTAGACATCCGACTAGAGTGGTGAGCATGATCATCTAGGACCTGAGAGCCTGGTGGGAGGCGGGATGCTTTGCCACCATCACGGCTTTTTAGTTGGCTTCCAGGTGATGTATGTCTTTGCTGGGCTTGTCACTGGCTCGGCCAGTGCCCTAACTAGCTATTTGTCTTCTGGTGCTCATGGGATGGTGGTTCATGTAAAAAAATCTTTCCTTATCTTAATAAAGAACGAGCCTTTCGAATACAAGCTAGACACCATATGGAACATGCAACCACATATGACACCGCGAAGTTAAAGCAAGCACCTAGGATGGTGGTTCATTGCGAGTGAGGTCATCAACTCCAGAGCTACATTTACCGTCTCCATCTGCTAACACTGCACCCTTTATAGCGCTGTAACGTGTCGTGCTTACCTGCGTAGAAAGCTAGAGCAACTTCTCTCTTTTCTTTTCTGCTTCTCTCGAGGAAGACTCTGAAATACCCTTGCATAAAAACACAATAGTGAGAGTATGGGTGAAGTGTGTGCAGAACTAGTGCACTGTAAAAGTAGCAGATAGCAGGTGACTGAAAAATAAATGACAGGAGACATATGATTGCTCTACAACATTGCATGGCAAACAAAATTAGATTCTACTCCGTATGATTTTGTAATATATGAGCACAGGAAATGCAGGTACTCCTCCAGCACACCACCACATGTGGTCATATCAAGATAATAGTCGACTGAAAATAAATAGGTCAGTCGATTTTTTTAATGAACCGTCCGATCTATAAGGAACGGGCAGATGGCCTTCGTCTACCTCCCGCCAGTCACTGTTGACGATCTTTCTCGAACAGCCAGCGACCACCGGCCCATACCACTTCCTCCGCCGCCCCGCCCTCCCCTCGACCTCACACCACCGCCGTGCTTGGCAGCGCCCTCGGGCCATCCCTTTAATCCCGGCCGACCTCCAGATCGGGCGCTAGTAGCTCTAGGCCCCACACGCCCCTAAGATAAACACTGAGGCGCTGCTTCCCTAGCGTAATAGGCGGACTAGCGCCTGTTACGCCGGGGAATGCTTTCATTAATTGGGAATCAACTGACCAGGAATTGAAATTCAGGGGGGCGACGGACCTCTAGCTAAGGTGAAATAGTATATGAGGAGAAACCTTGTGCATCGCGAGTTACTAGGAACATCTAGTATCAAGAAGAAGCGGTCAACTAGTGTCTTCTGTGGGATGAATACCGTGCAAGCAGACACATAAGAATTGCACGAATAAGGGAAGAGGAGTACCCTTATCGGTTGCCAGTGTGGTCTCCTCCATATGTCGCGGCGATCTTCTTTTTTCTCCCGGGGGAACCGATGTTTTGGAGAACCGTGGATCCTTGGACAAACCCATGGCCAAATTGTTGACTGTGTTGCCATGGCCATATATCGGCGGAGGGGAAGCAGATCCGAGGCGGTGAAGGACGGCATAGCAGGAACAACTCCGGTGTGGTGGAGGGTGGCGAAGTTGGAGCGGCAACGGTGAGGCGTAGAACGACATGGTTGAACTGGCTCGGGTACGGACGGCTCGGCCTCGGCTTCAACTACTAGCCATGGAGGGCGTTGCAGTTGAGGTTGCGGTGGATGACGACGTCGGGGTATCGGCTTCGGCGTGATGGTGGAGGGCGGCGGTTGATGGGTGGGATGGGGTGGCAGACGGAGGACGCCGGGGTTTCGCTGCTGGTGGAGAGGTAGTTTTTGCGCCCACGGAGTACAAATGGGGAATCGGGCGGGTGGGCGGGGGAGGGGGGAGGGGGAGAACCATATTTCGGTCTGGGATGCGCTTGTTTTTGGCTTTTTGAACAGAAGATGGGACGCGCTTGTTTGAAATTTGGGGAAAGTACAAACTTTGCCCCCCTCTTAAATTTCAGATCTACTGCGGGTCGGGGGTAGGATGGTAATCCTAGGTGTCCCAAATAGTGGGCGGGAGCGATTTCGGCCGCGCGCATGTGTGCTTAGACGGCCATTGTGTATGAATGTCTTTCGGAGGCGGTTGCGTGGCGTCTAGATGAAGCTACAAACCTACCCCGGTTTAGACCTTTGGACGTCGGGCCGGTAGGTTTCACGGTTCGGAGTTATTAGAAAAGTTATTTCCTTGTACTACCAAACATTGGTCTCACGCGGTTCCGGGAGAGTAGAGGCTCTTTTGGTGCTTCGTTCGAAATTTTGAAACACAAGCATTCACGTTTAGAGTATTCTTGAACTTTGAGGATTGACCTAAATAGACAATGTTAAATTTGACCTTGTATGTTTGAAAACCTCATTAAATTATCCGCTTCTTTTTGAAATTTTGACACTTGAAAATCCTATAACTATGATTATTTGGAATGGAGGAGCTAAATTTGAATCTATTTTGTACATGACAACATATGCTATTATGTACAAAATCAGAGCAAAGATTGGTGCCCCCATAATTTAGGTATGATTTACAAATGCCATGATATCAAATTCAAATAATTGAATGGACTTCATGTTGAATTCGATTTTTTTTAAACCACCTTAAGTTGAATTCAAATGTATGCTAGTTCATAGGTAGCTATTTATAATGTTCATTGTGTAACTTTTGCATGTATAATGTGCTTTACACACACAACATGAACTATACTCATGTTTATATTCGATTGCTAAAGCGATGCATTGTCTGGAGTTCAAAAATAGTAAGTATGTGGATCAATTGTGTCGAATAATAACATAGACATGCTCAAATTTGATAGAATCTAGATGTATGATGGATCAATGACCGTTCCTTACGCGAATTGCAAATATCATGATCCCATCCTAATATTTGGATACAATTTATATCTTTAACCAATGTGTACAGCAGTCTTTTACGTGTAGTTTCACTCTCCATCGGTGGTCTCTCACACATGCTCACACACTCTCTCCCGAGGTGTCTTTCTCGCACACATGCTCTCGATATAACCCTCCCTCCCTCTCGTAACCATTTATGACAGTTTTCACTAACCTTTATCACAAGCACTCTTCCTCTCGCAAGCATACACACACACAATCCCCATCGACCCTTTCTATATACATAGACCTGCCTACGTGTCTCCTGTACCCACATTATCTTTAGGCATGTATCTCACGCATTGTCTCACACCTCTCTTCCTAATCGACGAGTATGATTCTAGCAGAGCATTATGTAGGATGCCCCTTAAAGTTAGGTTGGATGAATAGTAATATCAGAGATAAAGGGGTTACCTTAGTCCGAGAACCTAGGGTTACAAATCCTAGCCGGCTTTGTCAGTGGACTCAGAGTCCTTCACAATTATGCTATCTTTGTCTTTTATGACTAGTCATCCATGGGTCTCCCTAAATGTGTCATGGGCCGACCAATGTGGCGCAGGACGGAACCGAACGAAGGGCCTCACCTCGACCCACTGGACCTCACGCGGTGACACACCCTCTGCCCCCACGTATCATTATATTCTCACACCCACACATACCAACACAGACACCACACACACAAAAATATTCTCCTGGTGCCTCTGTCCACTCCCCCTTGCATATACACACTCAAGGGAATCTTTCGCCGTGACGTCATATTCGTCTCTCTCTCTCTAGACCACTCTCATTTCTCGTGCTATCTCTCCCACGCCCTCCCCCGCCGGCCCCTCTATCCATGCCTCTCTCGAATACGTAATACACACACATACCTCTCTAGGCCCTGTCAAATGCATCAACTACACATTCACACATGTTACATCATGTACCCCATTGATCTAAAAAGCCCTATCTTCACGTTTATTCCGCATACAACATTCCTTTTGAATAAAGTGTGGCCAAAAAATTATTTTAGAATTTCTACATATATACAACATTACAAAGTTATATGGAGGAGTATGAACGCTAATTTGCATTGCATGGTGCCCACAATGATATTTATTCCGCACTGTGAATTTGTATATTTTTATACTATATATAAAGTTAGTCATAATAAAGAGAAACGGAGATCATCTCTCTCTCCATCGCATACCCCCCTCTACGCCCCTTTCACGTACGCACACAAACTATCTCCGGGTCCTCTAAAAGTAAGCCCCCAGCACATTCACGCATGTTTCATCTTTCTCTCGCGATATATACAGTGGCGATCATTGTATTTGAAGCGAAAGCACGATACGTACATTGGACTTCAGAATCCACTCATTACGGTCACCATTTACGTTTTGTGGTTATTATACAGTCACGGGCTCACCGTACAACTCTGTATTTGCTCAAGACACGACTAGTTGACCAGTTAAACGCTCCACGTGGCACCTCTAATGTTGCATCACATTATCTCACTACCATCGGGCCCACCAGTTGGCTTGTATCTACTCTACATATACACTCTTATAAAATATAAAATACACTCTTATAAAAAACAGAGCTGGTGATGATGGTGTGCCTGCAATCCTGCAATATAGGCCGTCCAATTTATATCTGACTAATAGGAAAGAAACTATGACAATTTTGCAAAAATGTACCCACACACCTCTCCACATTTGCAAATAAGGCCTTCCCTCATTCATCCTTTTTCTCTCACAAGATAAATTAGTCATAGAAATGCATCTTGATTTTACGTGCAACGCACGGGCATCTTGCTAGTAAGAATGAAAACAAACGACAAAAAAATATTGGACGGTGGTTCGAAGTCATAACCGCGGGCACAGCGGACAAGGTGGCCTTGTATTGGTATGCTGAGCCGTCTGTTTTAACACACAGGAGTTGGTGTGGTGATTATACACACACGCACGCATGCACTCGAACTGCATGCACGCAACACTCACACGAACACATGCACCCACACACGCAACACTCACACGTACACACGCAGCCACGCACGCACGCAACACTCACACGCACACACGCATGCATGCATGCACACACTAGTACACCACACGACCAACACACACTCTCACTCTCAAGTGCTCAACCTACACGTGCATGCACACACATCAGGCCCTGACAGACACATTGCTACGTCTTGAGCTTGCGTTGGTTTTCCCCGAAGAGGAAGGGATGATGCAGCAGAGTAGCGTAAGTATTTCCCTTAGTTTTTGAGAACCAAGGTATCAATCCAATAGGAGCCCACGCTCAAGTCCCTCGTACCTGCACAAAGCAATAGCTACTCGCAACCAACACGATTAGGGGTTGTCAAGCCCTTCACGGTCACTTACGAGAGTGAGATCTGATAGATATAATATTTTTGGTATTTTTGATATAAAGATGCAAAGTAAAAAGTAAAAGCAAATTAAATAGCAAAACAATATAAAAGTGATGGAGATTGATATGCAGAGAATAGACCCGGGGGCCATAGATTTCACTAGTGGCTTCTCTCAAGAGCATAAGTATTCTATGGTGGGTGAATAAATTACTGTTGAGCAATTGAATGAATTGTGCATAATTATGAGAATATCTAGGCATGATCGTGTATATAGGCATCACGTCCGTGACAAGTAGATCGAAATGATTCTGCATCTACTACTATTACTCCACTCATCGACCGCTATCCAGCATGCATCTAGAGTATTAAGTTAAAAACAGAGTAACGCTTTAAGCAAAATGACATGATGTAGAGAGATAAATTCATGCAATATGAAATAAACCCCATCTTGTTATCCTCGATGGCAATGATGCAATACGTGCCTTGCTGCCCCTTCTGTCACTGGGTAAGGACACCGCAAGATCGAACCCAAAGCTAAGCACTTCTCCCATGGCAAGAACTACCAATCTAGTTGGCCAAACCAAACGGATAATTCGAAGAGACTTGCAAAGATAACCAATCATGCATAAAAGAATTCGGAGAAGATTCAAATATTATTCATAGATAGACTTGATCATAAACCCACAATTCATCGGTCTCAACAAACACACCGCAAAAAGAAGATTACATCGAATAGATCTCCACAAGAGAGGGGGAGAACTTTGTATTGAGATTCAAAGAGAGAGAAGAAGCCATCTAGCTACTAACTATGGACCCGAAGGTCTGAGGTAAACTACTCACACTTCATCGGAGGGGCTAGGATGATGTAGAAGCCCTCTGTGATGACGGCCCTCTTCCGACGGAGCTCCGGAACAGGCCCCAAGATGGGATCTCGTGGATACAGAAAGTTGCGGCAGTGGAATTAGGTTTTTGGCTCCTGTTCTGATCGTTTGGGGGTACGTGTGTATATATAGGAGGAATGAGTACGTCGGTGGAGCACCGAGGGGCCCATGAGGCAAGGGGCGCGCCCTAGGGGGGCGCCCCCCACCCTCGTGACCACCTCTTTGATCACTTGTAGTAGGGTCCAAGTCTCCTGGATCACGTTCGGTGAGAAAATCACCTTTCCGAAGATTTTATTCCGTTTGGACTCCGTTTGATATTCTGTTTATCCGAAACACTAAAATAGGCAAAAAACAGCAATTCTGGGCTGGGCCTCCGGTTAATAGGTTAGTCCCAAAAATAATATAAAAGTGGAAAATAAAGCCCAATATAATCCAAAATAGTAGATAATATAGCATGGAGCAATCAAAAATTATAGATACGTTGGAGACGTATCAGGCATCCCCAAGCTTAATTCCTGCTCGTCCTCGAGTAGGTAAATGATAAAAAGAGAATTTTTGATGCGGAGTGCTACTTGGCATAATTTTAATGCAAATCTTCTTAATTGTGGTATGAATATTCAGATTAGAAAGATTCAAGACAAAACTTTATATTGACATAGAAAATAATAATACTTCAAGCATACTAACAAAGCAATTATGTCTTCTCAAAATAACATGGCCAAAGAAAGTTATCCCTACAAAATCATATACTCTGTCTATGCTCCATCTTCCCCACACAAAGTATTTAAATCATGCACAACCCTGATGACATGCCAAGCAATTGTTTCATACTCTAACTTTTTCAAAACTTTTTCAATCTTCACGCAATACATGAGCGTGAGCCATGGATATAGCACTATAGGTGGAATAGAATGGTGGTTGTGGAGAAGACAAAAAAGGAGAAGATAGTCTCACATCAACTAGGCGTATCAATGGGCTATGGAGATGCCCATCAATAGATATTAATGTGAGTGAGTAGGGATTGCCATGCAACGGATGCACTAGAGCTATAAATGTATGAAAGCTCAACAAAAGAAACTAGTGGGTGTGCATCCAACTTGCTTGCTCACGAAGACCTAGGGCAATTTGAGGAAGCCCATCATTGGAATATACAAGCCAAGTTCTATAACGTAAAATTCCCACTAGTATATGAAAGTGACAACATATGAGACTCTCTATATGAAGAACATGGTGCTACTTTGAAGCACAATATATGAGACTTGCTATATGAAGAACATGGTGCTACTTTTTATTTATTTAATTTTTTGGGCCTTCTTTTTTTTCTTTGGCCTTTCTCTTTTTTTGGGACAATGCTCTATTGAATGATGATCATCACACTTCTATTTATTTACAACTCAATGATTACAAATCGATACTAAAACAAGGTATGACTCTATATGAATGCCTCCGGCGGTGTACCGGGATATGCAATGAATCACAAGTGACAAGTATGAAAGAATTATGAACGGTGACTTTGCCACAAATACTATGTCAACTACATGATCATGCTAAGCAATATGACAATGATGGATGTGTCATGATGAACTAGATGGTGGAAAGTTGCATGGCAATATATCTCGGAATGGCTATGGAAATGCCATAATAGGTAGGTATGGTGGCTGTTTTGAGGAAGGTATATGGTAGGTGTATGATACCGGCGGAAGTTGCGCGGTATTAGAGAGGCAAGCAAGGGTGGAAGGGTGGGAGTGCGTATGATCCATGGACTCAACATTAGTCATAAAGAACTCATATACTTATTGCAAAAATTTAGAAGTTATCAAAGCAAAGTATTACGCGCATGCTCCTAGGGGGATAGATTGGTAGGAAAAGACCATCGCTCATCCCTGACCGCCACTCATAAGGAAGACAATCAATAAATAAATCATGCTCCGACTTCATCACATAACGGTTCACCATACGTGCATGCTACGGGAATCACAAACTTCAACACAAGTATTCTTTAAATTCACAACTACTCAACTAGCATGACTTTAATATTATCACCTCCATATCTCAAAACAATTATCATGCTTCAATCTTTTCTTAGTATTCAACACACTCAAAAGAAAGTTTCACAAATCTAGAATACCAAGTATATTATTATTAGGCAAATTACCATGCTATTAAGAGACTCTCAAAATAATTTAAGTGAAGCATGAGAGATCAATAGTTTCTTTAAAACAAATTCACCACCGTGCTCTAAAAGATCTAAGTGAAGCACATAGAGCAAAATTATCTAGCTCAAAGGATATAAGTGAAGCACATAGAGCAAAATTATCTAGCTCAAAGGATATAAGTGAAGCACATAGAGCAAAATTATCTAGCTCAAAAGATATAAGTGAAGCACATAGAGTATTCTATCAAATTTTAATTCATGTATGGCTCTATAAAAAGGTGTGTACAGCAAGGATGATTGTGGTATACTAGCAAACAAAGACACAAATAATACAAGACACTCCAAGCAAAACACATATCATGTTGGTGAATAAAAATATAGCTCCAAGTAAATTACCGATGGAAGTGGACGAAAAGAGGGGATGCCTTCCGGGGCATCCCCAAGCTTTAACTTTTTGGTGTCCTTGGATTATCTTGGGGGTGCCATGGGCATCCACAAGCTTAGGCTCTTGCCACTCCTTGTTCCATGATCCATCAAAAGAATTCACCCAAAACTTGAAAACTTCACAACACAAAACTCAAAATAGAAAACTCGTGAGCTCCGTCAGCGAAAGAAAACAAAAGACCACTTCAAGTTACTGTAATGAACTCATTATTTATTTATATTGGTGTTAAACCTACTTTATTCCAACTTCTCTATGGATTATAAACTATTTTACTAGCCATAGATTCATCAAAATAGGCAAACAACACACGAAAAACAGAATCTGTCAAAAACAGAACAGTCTTTAGTAATCTGTAGCTAGCGCAAGATCTGGAACCCCAAAATTTCTAAAATAAATTGCTGGACGTGAGGAATTTATCTATTAATCATCTGCCAAAATAATTAACTAAATAGCACTCTTCAAATAAAAAGGGCAGCAGTTCTCGTGAGCGCTAAAGTTTCTATTTTTTACAGCAAGTTCAACAAGACTTTCCCCAAGTCTTCCCAACGGTTCTACTTGGCACAAACACTAATTAAACACAAAAAACACAACCTAAACAGAGGATAAATAATTTATTTATTACTAAACAGTAGCAAATAGCAAGGAATAAAAATAAAATTGGGTTGCCTCCCAACAAGCGCTATCGTTTAACGCCCCTAGCTAGGCATAACAAGCAAGGATAGATCTAGGTATTGCCATCTTTGGTAGGCAATTTGTCGGGGGACTGATCCACGAACACCTATGGGACCGGCGGGCCGAGTCCCTTTCGGTTCGGCGGGGGCGGAGGTCGCACGAAGAGCAGATCGAGGCGAAGCACACAAGCAGTTTACCCAGGTTCGGGCCGCACGGATGCGTAAAACCCTACTCCTGCTTTGTGGTTTGTATTAAGTTCTTGCTCGGGAGTGCGGAGTGCTACAGTACACACCAGCAGCTAACGAGACCGAGCGTGAGTGTTCTATTTTTTCGAACCTCCCTCTATGTTGCGCATGGGCCTCCTTTTATATGCTCAAGGGGTCACCGACAGGTGGCAACGTAGGCAAGGGTAAAAATGTAAAGGTGCTGCGGTTGGTACAGCTACCTGCTACAGTGTATCATACCTAACCCTGACGGCAGGGGACAAGGGCATTAAATGCCCGTCTGCGTCACCTAAACAGTGTAAAAGGGACCGTCAGGGACGCCACCGCTTGCCATGATGGCAATCTTGTCAGCGCCGCTTGCCACCGCGCGCCGCTGGCTGCACAGCCTCCCGCCACGCATGCCTGGAAGGGTCCCAGAGCGACATGTTGGTGGATGTGCTGGAGCGCGGGCACAGAGTAGTGGCTTGCCGCGGCAAGCGCCTTGCCGCGGTCATTGTCTTGTCGTGCCTGGGAGCTTGTCACTCACCGGGCCTTGCCGGGGCGCGTGGCGCGTCGCGGCAAGTTCCTTGAGGTGCCTTGGTTGGCCTTCCCGGCAAGCTCCTCTTGCCGGGGTCTTGAGATGCCTTGGTTGGCCTTCCCGGCAAGCTCCTCTTGCCAGGGTCTTGTCCCTTTGACTTGGATACTTTGTTCTTGTATGGCTCCTAAAGGAACCACGGAGGACCTTGGCGGTCACCCGGCAAGCCTTGCCGCGGGATGCTGCGACTGCCCGTGCACAAGTTCGGGATACTAGGGTACCCCTACTCTAGTACACCGACAGGAGCCCCCGGGCCTGGGCCATACACGGTGCCGAGTGCTGTTGGGCCAGGCCCAAAACAGGGCACGGGCATGCGCGGCCTAAGTTACGCCGTATTCTTCTCCGTATCCACCGCGCCCTCCCCGAACGGCACGCGTTGAATGCAGCATCGTGGGAGAGATCGTGGGTGGTTTCTTTATTCAGAAATGCAGAACGTCCGCCCCCTCCCTCTTTATAAGCATGGGAAACAGGGGTAGTTCGCCCATTTGCCGGTTGCTGCTCCAATCTCAGAAATCTCCGCCGCTCCCTCGTCTTCCCAAAGCCGAAAGAGAGCAGCGCTCCGGCCCCCATCGCCACCAACGCCACCAATGCCGTCGACCTCCTCCACTACTTTCGCCATGGCTCCAAAAGCCGACAAGGGGAAGGTCGTGAAGTCGACCGAGGCGCAGCGGCTTGCGGCGCTGCGGAAGGAGCGGGCAGTCTTCCCCCCAAGCTTGCCGCGAAGGAGCTGAGGGAGAACTACTACCTCTTCTGGTCGACGGAGACACGAGTGCATCCGCGCACGAAGGTACTTCCTGCCGCCGCTTGGAAGAAAGCCCCAAACGGATACCCTTTCTTCGCCTTGTTCTTCTACTGCGGGCTCTGCCCGCCTTTCTCTGAATTCTTCTGCGATATCATGAACACCTATGGGTTCCACCTCCTTGACTTCACCCCCAATGCCGTTCTGACCATGGCAGTTTTCGCACATCTCTGCGAAAACTTTGTCAGAGTCCATCCCAGTGTAGCCCTCTTTCGCCATTTCTTTATACCCCGAGTAGAGAGAGGAGAGCCTTTATCCGGCGGAATTGCCTGGATCTCAAGGGCCGGCAAGAAGGAAACTTATCTGGAGGGAGAATTCCGCGGCAAGTGGGAGGAGTGGAGAGCAGACTGGTGCTAGACTGACGAGGAGAACCCGCAGCCATTCACCACCCGGCGCCAAACCCCAGTAGCACGCGGCAGCGATTGGAGTGACGTGGCCTCGGAGGACGACAGGCTGAAGATTGCTGTCACCCGGATCCTACGCCTCAGGCTTGCCGGGCTCACTGTAGGTGCTGTTGGCGCAGATTTTCTTCGCCGCCGCATCGCCCCCCTGTAGGAATGGGGGAGACCCACCTGGGAGTTCAAGAATGCGGCAGATATCATGAGGCTGCGTCCGGGCCTCAACTTCAACTTCACTGTTCTGGAGCTCAACGCGATGCTTCAAGAGCTGTTCAAGATGACCCCCAACATCCCGAAGTGTTCAGGTTGCCGGGGGGTGTCGTTCCGTTGTGCAACAATTCCGCGCTCGACCGCATCCGCGCAATAATGCCGCTGTGCGACTCGCATGGAATTGTCCCAACTTGGCAAGAGCCTGCGGACGACGTCGTGCAGCAATTCTTCGATGACTTGGTAGAAGTGCCGATCCGCTCCGACGAGAAGGATAGCCTCACCCGCGACACCACCGATGCGGAGATGGCACTCATCGCCACTAGGCTGGAAGAGGCGGCGGCAGCCGCGGCCGCGGGCGAATTTGGATTCACCGTGGAGGAGGCAGATGCAGCAGAGGCGGCAAGCCGTGCCGAGCGAAGGGAGCCCGCCGGCGAGAAAGAACTTGCCGGACATGGCGTCGGGTCGAGCGAGCCCGCCAAGGATACGAGCGGCTCGCTGGAGATCAACTCCTCTTCCTCTTCATCTTCGGGCAGCTCGCCGCAAGCAGAGCCTCCATCCCCACCAAGAAGGCGTCTCCGCAAGGCCGGTGACATAGCGGAGCGGCAAGCGGGTCAACAGTCGCCGCGCCGTGTGACATGCTCCACCGCGGCAAACACCGTTGCCGCGAGAGCGCCTCATGCTGCGACGGCAACTGGAGCGGGGTCTAGCCGGACCACCGCTTCAGTTCCTGCCGCTGCTCACGCCGCGTCGGCAGCCGGAGCGGGGTTGTCTCAGACCACCGCCACTGCTCCCGCCAAGCGGCCAAGGGAAGCTTCTCCTCCGCCTCCTCGCGCCGGGCGTGCGCCGGACATCGACTTCTCCGCGTTCAGCTCCGACGAGGAAGAAGAAGAAGAGTAAGCTTCTCTTGCTGTACTTGTAGTTCTTCAATTCTTGCTGTTTTGTCCTGTATCTCATTTGCTTTACTCTAAACTTGTTCCTCTTTAGGACTCTGGCCCAGAGAGCAGCAAAGAGAGCCAAGGTCCCGGTGATTATCATCGAGGACGAACCTACTGTGACAGCGGGGGGTGCGCCCGAGACAACCTTGCCGGACCCGACAACTTTTCTCCAGAGCAGCCCCCAGCGTAAGTATATGGTTTGCTTTCCGCTGTGAGGTGCGCATGGATACTCTGTTTTTGCTGGTATCTGACTGCTGGTTTGTGTAGGAGCAGAGCAGCCCCACCAGGAGCCAAGGGAGAGCTTTCCGGTAAGGGAGAGGTCTCCGGCAAGGGAGGGTTCTCCGGCAAGGGACAGCACCAGCGGCCCCCCGACGACGGAGACCACGACTGGAGGACCCGGTACAGGTAATCCTTTCGCTTCAAAACTTCCCTTGGGTTCTTCTTCTTTTGATCTTCTTGGGTTTTTGCTTGACTCTTCTCCCCTTTCCGGCTGTCAGACCCATCTGCTACAGAGCCGATGGAGACTGAGGTTGCCGCCGAAGAAGCAGCCGGTGCTGGCGATCCCGCCGGCGCAGAGGCCGCCAAGGCTGCTGCCGCAGTAACTGGCGAGGGGTCTGGCGATCGCACTGACGGCCCTGAGGCCGCAGGAGCGCCAGGCGCTACACCGACCACCGACCCGTCCGCCGCTGCCGCAGCGCCAGGCTCCGAAGAGCCCCAGCCAGGCGTATACTTGAAGGCCGGCGATGACGTCTTCATCAACCTCCCCTGGGCGTCAAGCTCCAGGGCGCCGGTCGAGGGAGAGATCTTCGACGGGGAAGTGCTTGCCTCCGCAGGGCTGACGCTGGTTGACGCGCCGAGCAGCAGCAGCAACGAGCCTGAGGAAGAGCGGCTGCTGCGGAAGTTGTTGTCTCTCTACCGCACGCGGCAAGCCAAGCTGGAATCCCGCGAGGCGCTTGTCGCGAAGGCGGGAGCAGACATCGAGAAGCGCGCGGAGGAGCTCCGGGGTCTCCACCAGGAAGCTCTCCGGTCCCTGGCGGAGGAGCGAGAGCAACTTGTCGAAGCGCAGAAGGCCTTCCTCCTCGAGAAGGCTGAAGTCGAAGAGCAACAGTGGCTTGCCGCTGTGAAGCTATCCGCGGAGGAGGGCGAGCTGGCGCAGCGGAAGGTCAATCTTGACGCCCACGAGGAGGAGCTTGCCGTGCGCGAGGAAAAACTCGGCAGAGCCCTCAAGCAAGCAGAGGATGCTGCCGCCGCCACCGAGGCCGCCAAGAAGGAGCTGGAGACGAAGGTGGCGCAGCTGGAGGCCGATCTCGCCGAGAAGGGCAAAGAGCTCAGCGCCGCCAAGGTCTCCAACGTGGATCTTGAGTTGCAGCTGACCACTTTGACCAAGACGCTGGACGGCGCCAAGGAGCAGGAGGTGGCCTTGAAGGAGGAGATCAAGGCCGACAAGGCGCTGCTGGAGAGTGCTGCCGCCACCCAGAATGCTTTCAGGGAGACTGTGGAGCACTGGACGGAGAGTCTCGTGAGTGCTGCCACAGATATTGGCAGGGAGCTGGCGCAGCTGGGGATGGGGGATCTCGGGTATCCCTCCGACGAGAACCTGCAACCCAGCGCCAAACTCACTTTGTTCTTCAAAGGCGTGGCGACGGCCCTCCAGCGGCTCCGGGAGAAAATCCCAAAGCAGCTGGCCGACGAGTCGCGCAAGATCTGCGCGGGAGCTCTTCAAAAAGTGTTGGTGAAGGTGGCCTTCCGCAATCCGGGCCTCAACCTCACCAACGTCCTCAAGACCTTGCCGCCGGATGCTGATCTGGAGGCGCTCAAGACCCTTGTCGCACCCATTGTGGACAAGGTGAGCGGGATCAAGAGGATCGAGGGCGATCGCGTAGACTAGGCCGCCTATTTCTTCTTTTCTTGTCGCTGTTTGTCATGTTATGAAAACAATCTGTTAGAGCTGCGACAAGCTATCTTTGTAATATAAGTCTATTCTGGGTAATGATTGCAATGCTATTCCCTTTACTTGATTCCTCCCTTTGTATGTTTTTGCCCTACGCTTTTAGGGAACTTGCCGGTGCAGGCACCTGAGCCATGAGCGCTGAGTGCGGGACGTCAGCAGCCTGCTGGCGGTGCCGCTACCGACAAGAAACCTTGTCGCAACTAGTTGCAGCTCACTTAAGTTGTTGAGCGGACTCGAAACAAAGTAAGGGCGCAACTAGCTACGAGTTGGTTCCTCCGCGCATAGGTTTTCCATACAAAGTGCGGTCATTCAAGGGAGATAACTTAAAAATTTAAAAAATCTGATAACTCAAACTTTGGCAACTTAGCTTTTCTGTTGTTCGCTTCCCGACAAGGCGAAACTTTCTTGAACGACGCCTGGTCCATACCATTATCTTCTCCTGTTCCCCCCGGCAAACTTGTGGGCGAGGGAACCTTCCTTTCCTTGAGAAAAAAGAAAGAAGAGAAAATAAAGATATGGAGCCTTACGGCTCGTTATTGCTTACCGGGGAGTAGGTGCTGCACAAAGTGTCAGATAATACATGCCAAAAAATAGAAAGCATGAAATTGACAAGATGTGCGGTGCACATGAGCTTTATTGATGCACGGGGTCTGCGCCCGGCTTTGTACAAAGGATTACATGCAACAGCGGCAAGACTTGTACAAAAAGTGGTTGCTGGAGCAGGTTCCGGCAACCGCGCCTTACGGGTAAAACTTACGAAGATGCTCAATGTTCTAGGAGTTGCTCACCGGAATGGCGTCTTCGGTCTCAAGGCGGACAGCGCCAGGCCTAGTGACTCGTTTCACCCGGTAAGGGCCTTCCCACTTCGGCGTCAACTTGTTGGAATTCTTGGCGGACTGAACACGCCGAAGAACAAGGTCGCCTTCCTCGAGACTTCTGGCATTAACTTTGCGGCTATGGTAGCGGCGTAAAGCTTGCTGGTAGCGAGCAGCTCGCACAGCAGCCTGAAGACGGTCTTCCTCAAGGAGCAGCGCGTCATCTTGTCGCAGCTGCTCTTGCTCGAGCTCATCATAAGCGAGCACTCGAGGTGACCCGTATACGAGTTCCATGGGGAGAACTGCCTCTGCTCCATAGACTAGAGCGAAAGGTGTCTGGCCAGTGGCTCGATTTGGCGTCGTCCTGATCGACCAAAGAACCACCGGCAGCTCCTCGATCTAGTTTCTTGCGCACTTGTGCAGCCTGTCGAAAGTCCTGGTCTTGAGCCCGCGCAGCACTTCAGCATTTGCCCTCTCTGCTTGACCGTTGCTTCTCGGGTGAGGAACAGAAGCGAAGCAGACCTTGGCGCCAAGATCTTGGACGTACTGCGTGAAGGTGCGGCTCGTGAATTGTGTACCGTTGTCGGTGATTATCCTGTTAGGGATCCGAAGCGGCAAACAATCGACCTGAAGAACTTGACTGCTGACTGTGCTGTCACCTTCCTCACTGGTTCCACTTCCGGCCACTTTGTGAACTTGTCGATTGCAACGTACAAGTACTCAAAGCCCCCGACTGCTCGGGGAAAGGGGCCGAGGATGTCGAGCCCCCAGACCGAAAATGGCCAGGAGAAAGGGATCGTCTGGAGAGCTTGAGCTGGTTGGTGTATCTGCTTGGAATGGAACTGGCACGTTTCACACTTGGTTACTTGTGCAGTTGCATCCTGGAGGGCTGTCGGCCAAAAGAAACCTTGCCGGAATGCTTTGTCGACAAGTGCTCTTGCGCCGATGTGGTGACCACATATGCCTCCATGTATCTCTGCCAACAGCTTTTGTCCGTCTTCCCGGTGAATACACTTCAATTTCACACCGTTGAGTCTTCTTCTGTACAGTGTCTTATCGATAAACTGGTACATACTTGACTGTCGGGCTACTCTTTCCGCTTCTTCTTGCTCTTCGAGAAGTTCTCCTGTCTGAAGGAAACGTTCAATCTGCTGTGCCCATGCTGGAGCTTATGGCTCGACAACAAGGACTAAAGGCAAATCTGCTGCTGCAGGAACATCCGCTTCTACGGCGAGAACCTGCGGCTCTGCCGGAGCTTGACGTTCCCCGGCAAGCTTGCCGGAGCAAAACTTGCCGGGAGCTTCTGCTTCAACGGAACAAACCCTGGGGTTTGTCGGAGCAGACTGCTCCTCAGCGCTCTTGGCGTTGATCTTGGGGACTGCTGCGGGAACATCCGCTTCTACAGCGAGAACCTGCGGCTCTGCCAGAGCGTGACGTTCCCCGGCAAGCTTGCCGGAGCAAAACTTGTCGGTAGCTTCTGCTTCAACGGAACAAACCCTGGGGTTTGCCGGAGCAGACTGCTCCTCAGCGCTCTTGGCGTTGATCTTGGGGACCTTCTTGGCGGCGGCTTCGGGAAGCTCTGCCGGCAAATAGTCACCAGAAATCAACTTCCTCTTCTTGCTCTGTCCAGTTGATGGCGTTACAGACGGTTGAGTCAGCTTGAGCACAAAGATCCCTGGTTCCACAGGTAACTTAAGTGCGGCGCACTTTGATAGGCCATCGGCAATGGCGTTCTGAGCTCTTGGAACATGCTCCATCTGTAGGCCGTCAAAGTGCTCTTCTAGCTTTCTCACTTCGTCGACGTAGGCTTCCATCAACGGACTCTGATAGCTCTTGTTCACTTGGCGGACGACAAGCTGCGAGTCACCCCTGACAATGAGCTTCTTGATCCCAAGGTCTGCCGCGATCTTGAGACCGGCAAGCAAGCCTTCATACTCTGCAGTATTGTTTGTTGCTTGCTCCTTGGGAAAGTGCATCTGGACTACGTACTGGAGGTGCTCTCCGGTGGGTGCGACAAGCAGCACGCCAACGCCGGCGCCTTGCAGCGAAAAGGCACCATCAAAGTACATCAGCCACTCTTTGCCTGCTTCCTTGACGGGGATGCTCGTTTCTGGAATTTCTTCATCTGGTGTTGGCGTCCATTCTGCTATGAATTCTGCCAATGCTCTGCTTTGGATAGTTGAAGTACTCTCAAACTTAAGGCCAAAGCTTGACAGTTCCAGTGCCCACTCAACAATCCTGCCTGTCGCTTCTGGATTCTGTAGTATCCTCTTCAGCGGAAAGCGAGTGACAACTGTGATCTCATGTGCTTGGAAGTAATGGCGTAGCTTTCTCGAGGCCATGAGGAGGCCGAAAAGCAATTTCTGCACGCCAGAGTACCTTGACCTAGCCCCCTGTAGAAGGGAACTGACAAAGTAAACTGGGCGCTGAACCGTTTTCTTTTGTATCTCCTCGCGCATCTGCGCAGATCCATCTTTGTCGGGACCAGAGCTTGCCGGGGAAGCCCCCTGCTTGTCACTGGATGCGCCTGCCGTGGTTGCTGGCTCGTCATCTGCCTCCCTCTCTGCTACTAACGCAGCACTAACCACTTGATTGGTTGCCGCTATATACAGCAGCAACTTCTCTTGTGGCTTAGGTGCGACAAGTATTCGAGGGGAGGACAGGTATCTCTTCAAGTCTTGCAGCGCAGCCTCCGCTTCTGGAGTCCATTTCACTGGACCTGCCTTTTCAATAATTTGAAAAATGGCAGGGCGCGCTCAGCAGACCTAGAGATAAACCTGCTGAGAGCAGCCACGCAACCGGCAAGTCTTTGTACATCCTTGACGCGCTTTGGTGCTTCAATCTGCTCAATGGCCTTGATCTTGTCGGGATTGGCTTCAATTCCCCGCTGAGACACGAAGAACCCGAGAAGCTTGCCGGAGGGGACTCCAAACACACACTTCTCTGGGTTGAGCTTGAGGCTGATCTTGCGCAGATTTGCAAAGGTCTCGTCTAAATCTCGAATCAGAGTTGCCTTGTCCTTGCTCTTGACCACTATGTCATCCATGTAGGCTTCCACATTTCTGTGTATTTGCGGCTCAAGAGTGACATGGACTACTCTTGCAAATGTTGAACCAGCATTTTTTAATCCGAAAGGCATCCGTATGAAACAGTACGTGCCACATGGAGTAATAAATGCGGTCTTCTCCTCATCCTCTTCTGCCATGAAGATCTGATGGTATCCTGAGTATGCGTCAAGAAATGAAAGCAAATCACATCCAGCCGTGGAGTCAACAATCTGGTCAATGCGCGGCAAAGGAAATGGGTCTTTGGGACAAGCTTTGTTAACATCGGTAAAATCGATACAAAGTCTCCATTTCCCATTCGCCTTGTGCACGACTACAGGATTGGCCAACCACGTAGGATGGAGCACTCCTCTGACAAGGCCTGCTGCTTCCAACTTCTTGATCTCTTCTGCGATGAATTCTTGGCGCTCCACTGCTTGCTTCCTGACCTTCTGCTTGACGGGCCGCGCATGAGGACAAACGGCAAGGTGGTGCTCAATTACTTTCCTGGGAACACCGGGGATGTCAGACGGTTGCCACAAACACGTCGACATTCGCCCGCAGGAAAGCAATGAGCGCGCTTTCCTATTTAGGGTCGAGAGTGGCACTGATGGTGAAGGTACCACCAGTGCCGTCCTCCTTGGCGGACACCTTCTTCGTCTCTGGTGGAGCTGCCATTGTCTTCTTACACTTGCCGGTGGAGCTCGATGGTGCGTCTTCGACGGTAGCGCAGCACTCCGAAGAGGTGCGATTGCCGGAGTGGGCATCAGAACTCTTGCCGGACTTGGTCTTCTTCTCCCCGGGAGCTTCAACGGCAAGTGACTTGCGATCTGCTGCGGCTGCTACTTCCCGGTAGATCTTGTCGGCGCAGATAAGAGCATCCTTCTTGTCACCGGGAACAGAGATGACGCTTATCGGGCCTGGCATCTTCAGCATGTTGTATGCGTAGTGAGAGGCTGCCATGAACTTGGTGAGTGCTGGACGGCCAAGTATCCCATTGTAAGGCAATGGAATATCGGCAACGTCAAAAGTGACCCTCTCAGTCCTGAAGTTCAGCTCGCTGCCAAATGTTACTGGCAACGTGACCTTCCCCTTCGGCTTGCTCCTTCCCGGGTTGATTCCTTGGAATGTGCCGGTCTCTTCAAGCTCGCTGTCAGGGATCTGGAGTTTCTGGAGTACAGCGGAGGAGATCAGGTTCAAGTCGGCCCCGCCGTCAACTAACATCTTAGTGACCTTGAGGTTGCGGATAGTTGGTGAAACCAACATCGGCAAGCACCCGACCGCAGTTGTGCGATCAGGGTGGTCCTCAATATCAAAGATGATAGGCGTGTTGGACCATTTCAGAAGCTTGCGTGACTCGACAGGTGGTTCTGCTGCATTGACTTCCCGCACCCACTGCTTGAGTTGGCGGTGCGAAGTATGCAGAGAAGCACCGCCGTCAACGCACAAGACCTCTGTGGCTTTCTAGAACTCCTGCTCACTGGTCTCGACATCATCCATGTCTTCGTCGTCGTCGTCATCTTCATCCTTGTCGCGGCCGCGGGGAGGTCTGTCTCCTTGCCGCTGCATGGCCTTGCCGCGGCGTCCTCCCCGGCCGGCGCGCTTCTTGCCGGATTCTGCAGCGCCTCCTTGGGCCCTCTCCTTGTCGCGTCGCTCGTATTCAGCCTTTTGCTGCTGGACAAGCTGCTCGACCTTCTTGCAGCTCTGGAGGTCATGGCCCTTGGTGCGGTGAATCTTGCAGTACTGCTTGTCGGTGCCGTCCTGCTTGTCAGCGACAACCACAGCCTGGCAGTTGGTGCATGCGGCAATCTCCTTGCCGGAGCTACCAGCTTTGGCTTTCTTGGCGCCACCCTCGTTGCCGGACTGCTCAACGACTAGCACTTCTTTGCCTTTCTTTTTCCTGTTCCGCCGCTGGTTTTTCTTTGCGGGGGCAGCATCTTCGCTGTCGGATCCTTCTGCTCTGGTATTCTCTCCGGGGAGTTTCCTCCCTTCCTCAGCGCGTGCACACTTGTCGGCCAAGGCATAGAGCTCACTGACGTCTCTGATCCTACACATCACCATCTCCTCCCGCATCCTGCGGTTACGCACGTTCTGATGGAACGCGCTGATGACTGCGGCGGGGTGGACATCTGGGATGTTGTACTGTACACGGCTGAACCTCTGAATGTACTTGCGCAGGGGCTCTCCTTCCTTCTGGGCGAGCAGATGAAGGTCACTCTCTTGGCCATGAGGTTTGTGGCCGCCTGTAAAGGCGCCGACAAACTGATGGCATAGGTCTGCCCAGGAGGATATGGAGTTGTCCGACAAGTGCATGAGCCAGGACCTGACGTTGGGCTTGAGCACCAGCAGGAAGTAGTTGGCAAGGATCTTGTCGTCTCGCCCCCCGGCAGCTTGCACCGCGATGGTGTAGATTCTGAGGAACTCCGACGGATGCGTCTTGCCGTCGTACTTCTCTGGAACGTCTGGCTTGAAATTCTTCGTGCTGGGCCACTGGACTTGCCGCAGCTCACGAGTGAACGCAGGGCAACCTACCGCGTACGGCAAGTCGCCTGGTTCCCCTGGCGCATGCATGTCGACAGAGGGCCCAGCGCGCTGGTCCGATTGACGTCGCGCTTCTCTTCGGCGCTCGATGCGAGTACGAGCGTCTTCTTGCTGTCGTTCGTCAAGAACTTGGCGCTGATCGCAACGAGCTCGCGGATCTGATGACGCGGTGGAGTCGTTGTCGAGGTGGATCCGGCGAGTCGGTGATCTCAGCCTTCGGGGCGGAGAGTGCACAGTGGTTGCACCCCCACCGGTCTTGTCGTCACCGGCTCGTGCCTGGCTGACTTGCCGCGGCTGCGACGTGCTCGGCAGCCGTTGAGTGTCGCCGTTGGCGAAGCCGATGAGACTCTGAATGGTGGCCCTCCAGTCATCGATCTTGTCTGCCGTTGGAGGGTAGTCCAGGAGCAGTTGAGCTCGCGCCAAAGCTTCTGCTGCAGTGGCGGGTGGTGGTGGCGAACGGTGCGAGGAGCGGGATATGCTCGGACTTCTAACTATGTTAGAAGGAGCAGTATCCCGTCCAGGCGACCGTGCCTCGCTCATGCAAACATGTTGGCGTGCATGTTGGTCTTGAGCACTTCGGGATCCACGAGCTCGATCTTGGTCCAGCAAACGCATGGTACCGTGAGTACCATAACGCTGCCGGTCCCGCGCCTCCTGAGATGGGCGCGGTGCATGTACGGACGCCGAGGTCTTGGAGTGCGCCCGGTCGTTGTGGGAGCCGGCTACGCCGCCGATGGGCAGCGCAGCCTTGTCCTTGGACCTGGCAGCACCGTGAGCTCCCTCGTTGACGCCCGTTCTTCCGCCGGTGCCCGCCCCATCAGCCGTTTGCTCCGGCGGTGGTGGGTTCGACGCGGACGGATCAGCCGCCTCCGAAACCTTCTTCTTCGGCGGCATTTCGATGAAGATGATGAAGATCTAGCTCGCGTGAACGCCGGATCTGGTTCACACAACCTCAACGCCCCCTACCTGGCGCGCCAAAGATGTCGGGGGACTGATCCACGAACACCTATGGGACCGGCGGGCCGAGTCCCTTTCGGTTCAGCGGGGGCGGAGGTCGCACGAAGAGCAGATCGAGGCGAAGCACACGAGCAGTTTACCCAGGTTCGGGCCGCACGAATGCGTAAAACCCTACTCTTGCTTTGTGGTTTGTATTAAGTTCTTGCTCGGGAGCGCGGAGTGCTACAGTACACACCAGCAGCTAACGAGACCGAGCGTGAGTGTTCTGTTTTTTCGAACCTCCCTCTACGTTGCGCATGGGCCTCCTTTTATATGCTCAAGGGGTCACCGACAGGTGGCAACGTAGGAAAGGGTAAAAATGTAAAGGTGTTGCGGTTGGTACAGCTACCTGCTACAGTGTATCATACCTAACCCTGACGGCAGGGGACAAGGGCATTAAATGCCCGTCTGCGTCGCCTAAACAGTGTAAAAGGGACCGTCAGGGATGCCACCGCTTGCCACGATGGCAATCTTGTCAGCGCCGCTTGCCACCGCGCGCCGCTGGCTGCACAGCCTCCTGCCACGCACGCCTGGAAGGGTCCCAGAGCGACACGTTGGTGGATGTGCTGGAGCGCGGGCACAGAGTAGTGGCTTGCCGCGGCAAGCGCCTTGCCGCGGTCGTTGTCTTGTCGCGCCCGGGAGCTTGTCGCTCACCGGGCCTTGCCGGGGCGCGTGACGCGTCGCGGCAAGTTCCTTGAGGTGCCTTGGTTGGCCTTCCCGGCAAGCTCCTCTTGCCGGGGTCTTGTCCCTTTGACTTGGATACTTTGTTCTTGTATGGCTCCTAAAGGAACCACGGAGGACCTTGGCGGTCACCCGGCAAGCCTTGCCGCGGGATGCTGCGACTGCCCGTGCACAAGTTCGGGATACTAGGGTACCCCTACTCTAGTACACCGACACAATTCTTCAATTAGGAATCTACCATCTTTAGGAATCTACCATCTTTAGGAATCTCTTTCTTTTTATTAATTATCAAACTTTTAGGCACAAGATTGAAAAATTCATTTGTAATAAATGGTTCTTTAATGATAGCAAAAAGATTGGGATGAATACTTATAGATTTAAGATCAGCAGTTTCCTTACTAGATGATTCACCCTTATTTTTAGGAACATACATGAGCTTGGCAATTTTAGTAGGAGGACTAGGAGTATTCTTTACGGAAGAAAAAGCGGTTCCCAAATTTGTAATAATACCCTCAAGTTTATCAATTCTAGTAGAATCTAAGTTCATCTTCTCATTAACTATGGGTTCCTTTTCCTTAATATTTTTCAAAGTCATTCCTACCTTAGATCCATATTGAGTGGTTTGATTGTGGATCTTTTTATCTAGATTTTCAATTGATTCAATAGTAGAAACTTTATTTTCAATAATTTCAAGTCTTTGCATAACATGCTCCAAAGTTAACATGGTTCCATTAACCAAAAGAGGTGGTGAGCCAAATAAATCTAACATAGCATTATAAGAATCAAAAGTATGGCTACCCAAGAAGTTCCCTCCGGTAATGGTATCAAGGATATATCTATTCCAAGGATTAATACCTACATAAAAATTGCGGAGAAGAACTAAGGTAGATTGCTTCCTGGGAGATTTATTTTGAGCATTGCAAATCCTATACCAAGCATCTTTTAGATTTTTTCCCTCCCTTTGTTTAAAATTTAGAACTTCACTCTCGGGAGACAACGGAGAAGATATGAGACTAGCCATGACGACAAGCAAACAAACTAGCACACGAGCAAACAAAAAGCAAGCGGACAAAAGAGGCAAACAGAGAGGGAGGATAGAGAGAGAGAGGGCGAATAAAATGGCAAGGGTGAATTGGGGGAGAGGAAAACGAGAGGCAAATGGCAAATAATGTAATGCGAGAGATAGGGATTGTGATGTGTACTTGGTATATTGACTTTTTGCGTAGACTCCCCGGCAACGGCGCCAGAAATCCTTCTTGCTACGTCTTGAGCTTGCGTTGGTTTTCCCCGAAGAGGAAGGGATGATGCAGCAGAGTAGCATAAGTATTTCCCTCAGTTTTTGAGAACCAAGGTATCAATCCAGTAGGAGCCCACGCTCAAGTCCCTCGTACCTGCACAAAGCGATAGCTACTCACAACCAACGCGATTAGGGGTTGTCAAGCCCTTCACGGTCACTTACGAGAGTGAGATCTGATAGATATAATATTTTTGGTATTTTTGATATAAAGATGCAAAGTAAAAAGTAAAAGCAAAGTAAATAGCAAAACAATATAAAAGTGATGGATATTGATATGATGAGAATAGACCCGGGGGCCATAGATTTCACTAGTGGCTTCTCTCAAGAGCATAAGTATTCTATGGTGGGTGAACAAATTACTGTTGAGCAATTGATAGAATTGTGCATAATTATGAGAATATCTAGGCATGATCATGTATATAGGCATCACGTCCGTGACAAGTAGATCGAAACGATTCTGCATCTACTACTATTACTCCACTCATCGACCGCTATCCAGCATGCATCTAGAGTATTAAGTTAAAAACAGAGTAACGCTTTAAGCAAGATGACATGATGTAGAGAGATAAATTCATGTAATATGAAATAAACCCCATCTTGTTATCCTCGATGGCAACGATACAATACGTGCCTTGCTGCCCCTTCTGTCACTGGGTAAGGACACCGCAAGATCGAACCCAAAGCTAAGCACTTCTCCCATGGCAAGAACTACCAATATAGTTGGCCAAACCAAACGGATAATTCGAAGAGACTTGCAAAGATAACCAATCATGCATAAAAGAATTCAGAGAAGATTCAAATATTATTCATAGATAGACTTGATCATAAACCCACAATTCATCGGTCTCAACAAACACACCGCAAAAACAAGATTACATCGAATATATCTCCACAAGAGAGGGGGAGAACTTTGTATTGAGATTCAAAGAAAGAGAAGAAGCCATCTAGCTACTAACTATGGACCCAAAGGTCTGAGGTAAACTAATCACACTTCATCGGAGGGGCTAGGATGATGTAGAAGCCCTCCGTGATGACGTCCCTTTTCCAGCGGAGCTTCGGAACAGGCCCCAAGATGGGATCTCATGGATACAGAAAGTTGCGGAGGTGGAATTAGGTTTTTGGCTCCTGTTCTGATCGTTTGGGGGTACGTGTGTATATATAGGAGGAAGGAGTACGTCGGTGGAGCACCGAGGGGCCCACGAGGCAGGGGGCCACGCCCTAGGGGGGGCGCCCCCACCCTCATGACCACCTGTTTGATCCCTTGTAGTAGGGTCCAAGTCTCCTGGATCACGTTCAGTGAGAAAATCACGTTTTCGAAGATTTTATTCCGTTTGGACTCCATTTGATATTCTGTTTATCTGAAACACTGAAATAGGCAAGAAACAACAATTCTGGGCTGGGCCTCCGGTTAATAGGTTAGTCCCAAAAATAATATAAAAGTGGAAAATAAAGCCCAATATAATCCAAAACAGTAGATAATATAGAATGGAGCAATCAAAAATTATAGATACGTTGGAGACGTATCACACATACACAACCAAGTGATTCCAGCGCATGGGTTGGAGTCTTGCCGCGCCTGCGTAAATTTGTGTTTATCTGGCCTTTTCCCTATGCGAACTGATAGGTGGGACCCACAAGGAATGTGGTCAATTTAACTAGTCCACATGGTGCCATGGAGACTATTTGGCCGGTCAACAGAGTGCAATCCGATGCTGAACCGTGAGCAAGTGACCATATAATCACCGCAAAACGTATATAGTGACCGTAATCAGCTTATTCTGAAGTTCGGTGAACGTATTACACTTTTCTCTCTATAGGCCCTCCAAAACTACATCTGTACATGTTCTCGCATGTTACATCTAACAACTATGCAATACAACACTACTACTACACTCTAACACAATAAATCATGTGTTTTTTGTTTTACTAGATATCATATTGTTACTTAATTATTCAGTTTGCATACATTAAAATTGCCTTTGAAATGTATGGCCAGTATCATATACTGCGCTGGAAAAATCCTGCCCTTTCCTGTTTAATCGGGTTTGTATCGATGGATCGTGCGAAACAGCAAAACTATAGTACTATACAGTACAAGTGACAGCTCACTGGGCTGTCGTGTCGTGTACTCCTCCGTCGTAAGAGTGGAGCGCTCGCTTTCATAAATCTTCTAGTCGCTTTCGCCGACATGTGGGACATCAAGCTACCGGGTCCATGTGCCATACCGAAATACAGTGCAGAGCAGCCGGGGTGAAGCACCCAGCCATGGCACCGGCGTAGTAATGCGCAATGAGGCGTAAAATCACAAAGTTGCACCTTTCCCACAGTTAAGTTGGAGGGACGAAGTAATAATGCTAAAAAAGAAGTTGGAGGGACGAAGCAACCATCATTTCACTCGTTGCTGAATCCGCTTCTCACTCATCTTCTTCAAGTTAACCACGTGTTGCTTCTGCCATTGTTCTGCCTCATGTGGGACGCATATCGGCTTGGTAAAGCACTGACACGTGGGACCGCATGTTAGCAAACCGCCAGGACAACTTCCTCTAAAAATAATAAGGGCCATTTGCATTTCTGTCCCTAACTCGAACCACCTAATCAGATATACCCCTAATTCGAAAGCCTGCTCAAATTTTTCCCTCCGCCGTTAGGTGCCCTTATAGAAATGCCCTTCTGCGGCGTTACCGTCCGGTCAAACAGCTTTGACCGTCCTGAAAAAAATAGCAAAAAAATTCTAAAAAATCTAAAATTTTGTGAGATCAAAGATACTCATGTGCCCAAGGTGTGTGCAAATTTTCGTGCTATTTGGACATTCCAGGAGCTCGTGGCGAGGAAAAACAGTTAATCTGCACGCTTGTGAACAATAAATTAGAAATAAAATAGCAAGAAAATTTAAAAAAATATGAATTTTTTTGGCATCAAAGTGGCTTGGGTGCACAAGGTGCTTGCAAGTTTTTGTGATCAAATGACATGCGAGGAGCTCTAGCAAGAAAAAACAATATAGTCATTTTTCCCAAGTTTTTTCTCGATCCAAATTTTGTTTTTTTTCTCCACAAGCCCCTCCAATGTCCAAACACAACAAAAATTTGCACGCGGCTTGCAGACTCGCGCCTCTTTGATGCCAAAAATTTTCATATTTTTTTGAATTTTCTTGCTATTTTTTTCAATTTACTGTTCACAAGCTTACATATTTATTGTTTTTCCTCTGACACAAGCTCCTGGAATGTACAAACAGGACGAAACTTTTCACGCACCTTGCAAACCTGAGTATCTTTGATCCCACAAATTTTCAGATTTTTTAGAATTTTTTTGCTATTTTTTTCAGGATGGTCAAAGCCCTTTGACCGGCTTTTACCTGCTTTGACCAGACGGTAACGGCACAGAAGGGTATTTCTGTAAGTGCACCTAACGGTGGAGGGGAAAATTTGAGCAGGCTTTGAAATTAGGGGTAAATCTGAGAGTGGGCGCAAATTAGGGGCATAGATGTAAATGTCCCAAATAATAAACCTCCCCCGCCATCTGCGTGGCAAAATCACCTCCTTTTTACTAATCTTGATTCTGTAATTTTTTAGATCAATATAATTGAGATTTGTATAGATAGCACACAGGAGCAAAACCAAGTGGTACGGTTAAGGGCATCCGCAATGTGTAGCCAAATGTGAAAATAGCTTTTGGCATCGTGGGAACCATTATGGACGGTGTTGCCAAAGCCAAAAGGATGGAACCAAAGCTCCCTGATTGATTTATTGAAGGAATAGAAAAATGCAACGTCTCTCCTCTTTCTCCCGTGCTTGGACGCATGTACAGTATACAGCACAGAGTCTACTCCCCTGTCCCTTCTATCACAAATCACAAAGTAGTGAGGCATCAAATCACAAAGCATGGACGAAGCAACCATCATTTCACTCTTCGCTGACTCCGCTTCTCCATTGTCTTCTTCGAGAAAACATCTCACCACACTAAGCTGGACGGACGACGCTATTGTGTACAAGTAGTACTAGTACATCTACACGTCCTTTGGTTCAATGGACTTCCTGGATGCAAATAAGGCGGTTGTCTCGGCTTGCAGGCGGCACTTGCGAACGACTTACCGTGGTCTCCCTTAATGGTGTTCTCCGTCGAACGCACTTTGCCAAACCACAACGTTAGAGATATCGTCGACGTCACTGCAATGGGGAAGGAAGTCAAATATAGTTACTACCTCCATTTTTTTGTACACAAGGCCAGTATATCAAAATTACAATTTGCAAAAGGCCACTAACACTAATCAAGCAAAAATTGATGGGGTTTTCCTCGTACTAGCAACCAAGGACATTAATATCCCCTGCATGCATGCAGAAGTGAGAAGGTTGGTTTGCATGGCGCTACATTAATCAAGCGATGAGGTGTAGAAAAAATATGCATTAATTGACACGTGAAACGAGGATTTGTATCGAATAATCCCGTGAAGGAAAACCCTGCCTTTCTTTTTTAACACTAGTACTCCTAGTACGTAGTACGTAGTACTTATCCTGTTTGGGTCTAGGCCTTGCATTGCCATACTTCGCCACACATTTTTTCCAAGATTGCCTAAAGTTTTCAAAATTAAAAGGAGGTACACTTGCGCACGACTGTCGCAGTCGCACCGCACCCTCACACGGTCGCTCCTGCATGCCGCGGTCGCACCGCACCCTCACACAGTCGCTCCTGCATGCCGCAAACCCAACCAAGGGAACGCACCCTCACTGACACGTGCTGTCGCATGTGAACAAACTAAACTCAACCATCCTACCGCTGACACATAATTTTCGTTCATAGAGTATGTTTATCCAACCGCATGTTGGGGAGTATCCGTACAGCCTGTGCGGTGGTCTGTTGGGGAAGAAGAAGAGGTGAGGAAGAAGGGTTAGGAGACGTAGGATATTCATCCAACCGCCTGAAATGGTAGACTGACCCAAGTCAGGCGACTTGCATAACAATATATGCTTTTACTCATCAAAAGATCCATAAAACAACAACATAAAGAAAAACTATCACTGCTCGCGGAACGATGTGGCCTCGTCGTCTTTGTCTGCCGGCGCGGACCAGCCGTAGCTGCCGACGTGTGTCTCCGCATCGTGGTTGTCCTCGGCCTCCAGCTACTCGTTCACGTGGAGCGTGCGGGCTCTCTGCACGGACGAGAGCACCGCCTGGTTCAAGTCGAGGACGTCCGGTTCCTCCTGCAGGAGCGCCTCGATGGCAGCGGCATCCGCACGCTCCACATCCAGTCAAGCCTCCGCCGCCCGGTTCAAGTCCAGGACGTCCGGTTCCGCCTGTAGGAGGGCCTCGATGAGAGCGGCATCCGCGCGCTCCGCGTCGAGTTGAGCCTCTGCCGCCCGGTTCAAGTCCAGGACGTCTGGTTCCGCCTACAGGAGGGCCTCGATGGCAGCGGCATCCGCGCGCTCCGCCTCAAGTTGAGCCTCCGCCACCCGGTTCACATCCAGGACATCCTGTTCCGCCTGCAGGAGAACCTCGATGGCAGCGGAATCCGCACGCTCCGCCTCAAGTTGAGCCTCCGCCACCCGGTTCACATCCACGACATCCGGTTCCGCATGCAGGAGAGCCTCAATGGCAGCGGCATGCGCGTGCTCCGCGTCGAGTTGAGCCTCTGCCTCCCGGTCCTCCTTTAGTATCGCCAGGTTGAACCGCTGGTCCGTCTGCACCATGGGGGACTCGAACGCCGGCATAAAGTCGACGTCCATCATCTCATACCCACCGGGGGCCTTCTACGCCGTGACCTCTGCCATGAACATTGGATCGGCTTCCTCCTCCTTGTAGCTTGGCTCCAGAGAACTCAGGGATTGGCCCGCCGCAAAGCGAGCTTGGGAACAGAGGTCTGTGGCGCCGACCGCCACCACGATTTCTGTGAGGCGCTCCAGCGTCAGCATCTTGTAGTACGTGATCTTGCGGCGCGCCATGGCTTTCCGGCAAACTAGGGGACGCTTGATGCGGGCTAGGGGATCGAAAGGTGGGGGAAGGGGCTGGAGCTTAGGTGTGGTTTTAGGGAAGTGGCTGGTGTAGGCCAAGAAGTGAAGGTTCTGGTGTGAATAGTGGTTCCGGTGACGACCGGTCAATGGTTTTGACTGTACATCGCTCTTGTCGCGTTCGCGTTGCAGCTCGGCACGCTAGACCCTCCATGTCGCTCACCGAATGGAATGCGCTTCGTCTTGCATTTTCGCACATTTGTGGGACCGCAGTTGAGAGCAAACCGACGTCCCTCCCCCTCCCTCGCCCGCGTCATTTATACTACCACTCCCTCCGTTTTATGCGGAGTAAATAAAAACAGAGGGAGTATACTACGGATGAGGATCCCCTGACGTGGCCAAACCCATTGAGTAACTGACATGCGGGGCCTAGCAAGCATGGGGTCCGCCAGTAAGTGACTGAAATGGAGGGTAAGGCAGGGATACCTATGTCAGAGGATCCACTTCCACTACTACTCCCTCCTTCCATTTGCTATACATGGCCTAATGCGTTTTTTGAGGCTAACTTTGACCAAATGTTAGAGTAATAATATATGACATGCAAATTACACAAAGCATACAGTCAAATTCATATGTGAAAGGAGCTTCCAATGATATAATTTTCACATTATACATCTCATGTACTATTAATCTTATCAATAGTCAAATGCGGTTTTGAAAAATGCATTAGAGCATGGTTAATAATATAGCCAGTCGATGGCTATAAGGAACTGCCATGTCATCTATAGCCATCATCTATTATATGCACTCACAAAGTAGTGTGGGCTATAAGGTTGGCTATTTCCCGCAAAAAAAATATAAGGTTGGCTATTGTATTAGTACTTTTTTTCCATCTCCTCTCCATCTCTTTCTTCATATTTATTGTATTTAACTAGGAATGCGTATATAGCTAGGCTCTTGCATGAGAGCTCACTCCCCTTACTTTTTCACATCTCTCTCCTCCACGTAGGCCCTATATAAATAGAAGGAGGGAGTACTACTATGAGCACTGCATACTCTAGTACAGATGTTGTCAGTACTCCACTAGTACTATTGGAAAGGGAGTTTAAAAAAGTTACTATTGGACTGGCTATACGTGGCGAAATCCTAGTAGGAAGAGCATGCGTGAGAACAAGCACATTCACGTGGTTGAAAACAAATTGGAAACCATCTCGAGTACAAATCTAGGAGTACGTACGAATCTAACAATATTGATTGGGCGTGGTTGAATGTTGATACTTTTTTGATCAAAGTAGAGATACTTTGACTACACATAAAACTTATATGTAAACTAGAAAGGATAGGAGGGATATATTGTACGTTCAAAAATGAAACGAACATTGAATACCCTTTATATATGATTTGCGGATGCTATGATCACCGGTTCAAAATTTTGAATCCGCCTTAGGTATCACACATGCCCCCACTCGTTCTCTCTCGATTTCAACTCGGGGTCCGGAGATCGATTGAAAGAGGACTAGGGTGGATACAATATGTTTGTTTCGCTTATGAACGTACAATATACTCTCTCTGATCCCCATAGACCCCCCCTCACGGGTCAGTTCTATCATAGAAACAGACCAAACCTTTATCTCCTTGCACGACACGCAATTGATCTCTGAACATCAATGGATCTCGTCAACATGTGTCGGGGCATGAACCGAATGGGATGTCAAAACTAAGACGCGAAGCGACACGTAGTGGTGGCAAAGTGAAACTTTAAACGAACCGTTTGTTTGTATGCATGTCAGACAAATTACAAAACATTGGAAATACAAGCATGGTCTAGGCCCACATGCGAATGATACTCGGCGGAATGTTCAAATGAGGCATGCGGGAGGATGGACTCGACCGGAGGGTGACATGATCGATGGAGAAGAGGGTTGGAGAGGAATGAGAAATAAGCAAACGCCACAGGATTATACTTGAATGGCTCAAATAAACAATAAGTTGTCTCGCTTTGCCTACATAGTGAAAGGCCTAATGCGCAATGCGAAGCACTGACGCTCGAATATGGTCGGGAAAACAGGGAAACCGACATGTGGGGCACACCTGTCGGGACGACGTAGCGTAGACTAGTCCAATGAAGGATCTGGCCCACGACCTCCTCGCCACCGGCAACCGTTCATGTGGGTCGTGGGGGCCAACAACGTGGCGTAGCTCCAGCACCACCTCTGGACACAGCGACCGCGGTGAGCGACACGCTCATCATCGCTAGACACGGTCGGTTTCAGTGTGCCGAGGGTAGCGTTAGTGTTGTGGCACGACCAACAGTATGTTTTGTTTATGCCCAAGGTTGCCCCATCAAAGCATTGGGTAGCCAAAATTTTGGTTGAGGTTTTGGTTGCCCATGATTTGGCCGACATTGGCAAGAAAAATGAACTAGAGTTGGCTAGAGTTCATTGGCATGCCAAAAAATGGCAACCATCCAAACAAAGACCAATCTTTGGGTCATGACCAAAATTTTGGTAAGGTGCACTTTGGCCACAATCCAAACACACCCCAACACCCGGCTCGTAGAGGATGCACAGGGCGTCGGGACGCGTCCACGGAGTGGTGTAGCGTGGCCAACTGCATCCTCAGGACCTGAGACCATGCTGGGTCGTCTTGCTTTTTCAATGACATGCGTCGATCGCATGTGAGCAAAGGGCATCTCCAACGTTGCCACGACCGCAGCTGACTACCCTGGCACACCAAGAACCCTCGTCCCACGCGTCGTCGCGCGGTGCGTTCCCAGTCGGCGCCAGCTGCCCGCATTCATGCCGTCCGTCCGTATGCCGTCGTTAAGAGGCTCGGTGCCCGAGGAACCAACTCTGGTGACTTAATGACGCACCAGGACGCTTGGCCTCACCGGAACATGCTACTTAAAGCGGCAACGCCCAGCTAACCTCCACACCGTAGCACATCGTCCTCCTACCTAGCACCACATCCGCCATGACCGCAAGCGCGAACGCTCTGCGGGAGAGCTTGTCTTCGGGGATGAAGCTCGAGGTCACCGCCCTCGCTCAAGTCGCCTCTCGCGTCGCAATAGCGGTGTAGCCGGACGCGGACACGACCGCACAAGCGGTGGCCATGCTGGCGGTCAACGACAGGAGCATCGTCAGCCACGCGTCCTACTTGCCGCCGTCCAACGTCTGGCACCGCCGAGGTCGGGAACTCCTCCGAGGATGAGTAGGGCATGGGAGGCGGCAGGGCATGGTGTGCCAACTGGCCGGTCCGTATCCTGTGTTCTACTCTTCCTTGCCGGAGACCGCACCTTCACTTCACGAGTCTTGAACCCCGCCCCGTACATAGAGACCGCAGATGGAGGACGCCGGTCGCCGCCATAGAATAGGTTTAGGGTTGGGTTTTTTTATTTTTCTGTCCTATAAAAGTTCGAAATGTAATGAAAATCTGCCGTGTTTGCATTAATCTCGGCCGGTGTATATGAACTTTCACAATAATATAGTATATTGTAGGAGTACTAGCAAGATGCCCGTGTGTTGCATAGAAGATCAAGATCTTGTGGGAGAAAAGGATGAACGAGGGAAGGCCTTATCTGCAAATGTGGAGAGTAGTGCGGGTAAATTGTCATAGTTTCCTTCCTGTCCGTTAGATATAGATTGGATGGCCTATATTGCAGGATGACAGGCACATCATCATCACCAACTCTGCTTTTTATTGAACCGAGACAAAGCTAACATGCGAAGTAAAATAAACACATAGGGTCTATACATACACAATTTTCTTAGGCACTCAAAAAGTACATCCACCACATTCATGCATTTCACATCTTTCTACATCTATGGGAACCTACAAAAGGGTTAACGTAAATTGCCTCTCTCTCTCCTCCCCTGATTTTCATGGTGGTGGGCCCCTCCCTCCCCCAATCTACAATCAACAGCTCACATGTTTCACATTACGTTAATTACGTAACTGGGATTACGTAGGTGTAGCATTACTCGTCCTAAAAAAACCCAACTAAGACAACCTCCCAGCATATCGCGCGGGAAAAGACCTGGCCGCGTCGTTTTAGTCCGGATTACCGGATTACTAGTAGTAGTATCGATGGATCGCGCGAATCAACAAGTTTTTTTGAGGGGGCGAAGCACCTAGTTTAAAAGGAAAAAAGGCGGCACACTCACAGCACCCCTAGCGCGGTCGCATTGCACCCCACACACGTTCGGTCCTGCACACGGCTCACGCAAACGGAACGTGCTTCGGCTTGCCTCTTCACTAACACGTGGGACTGCACTTGGAGAAACCGACCATGCGCCAAACTCCCCCCATCCACCGCGCGAAAAATCCTCCCCCACCCAAAAATTCCCCCCAAATCCTAGATTCAACGCCCTTCGGCACTAGCCAATAATATTCCCCAAACCCCCCTCCCCCCGTCCCCCTCCACTCCATTCGCTCCGCCAAGGCCGCCCTCCCTGCCGCGCAAATACGTCGGTGCCACGGTTCGTCGAGGGGGACGCACGGCGATCCTCTCGCTCCCATAGTACGCTCTCGTAGACTGTCGTCCTCTAGTCGCGCCGCCACTGCTGGCGACGTTCTTGTGGAGGCACACGGCGGTCAGCGCCGCCACCGCTGGCGACGTTCGTGTGGAGACGCACGGCGGTCAGCTTCTCCCACGGTATGCGCATTCTAGACTGAGGCCCCGTGCATGTCGGTGTAGCACTGAATGTTAGCTGATAGACGCTGTTAATCTCACTGTTTGCTGAAGTACTAGTTTACAGTCAATATGCTCTACTTAAGAAGCTTCCTTGCCCTGTTCTGCACTCAATCTGCTTAGCTGAGATGGCATGCCAAGGCCGATTAGTTGTTAAAATATCCTGCCATATATTTATTGTGACGTAGATTGCCATGGTCTAGTAGCCAATCTGTTAGGTGAAATAGCTCTACACCGTTTTATACTCGATCTTTGTTGCTGCGATGGCCTTCGATAGTTAGATGGCTGTGTGCTTGGCCTCATTGACTGCTGAAACAGCCTGCCATAATTTAGCACTCAATTTTTTTTGCTAAATTAGCTTTACATATATTTCGTTACTTAGATCTGCTCGTCCAAATATCTTTCCATAGCTTTAGACATCGACCTAGGTATTTTTTCTGGACTTCATAAGAAAGCATATATGTTTTTCCTCTAATATCTAGTAGAAAAACTAATTTGTATGTCTAACAGATGGACAAGACTTGGATAACTTCTGCTCGAAGATTCTCCGTTGCATATGTCGAGGGGGTTGAAAACTTCATGAACTTTATCAGAGCTGAGTACGGTGGTCCGAAATCAGATGTGCTCTGCCCGTGTAGTAGTTGTATGAATTCAGTTACAAGACCCCAGTCAACTGTGCAAAATCATCTACACTTGTATGGGATGTCGGTCACATATACTAGGTGGGTTCATCATGGTGAAGCTGTGAACGTCAATGTTATTGACTACGTGGAAGCAGCAGATCACCATCTTGATCTGCCTGATGCTCAGGTGGAAGAGGAGGAGGAGGAGGTGGTGGCAGAGCTAGTGAGTTTGACCAACATTGTAACAATGCTACGAAATGCTCGTGCATTCCGTGAACTTTCACCTGCAGAAGAAAAACGGTGGGCCTGCATGTTGGAACAATGCAACGTGGCTGTCACCCCAGGAAATAAGCTGTCAGTATTCTCAGCTATGGTCAACTTTCTTCAGGTGAAGACATCTGAGCGGATGACTAACAAATCATTCGATGCGATGTTGGCTGCTTTCCGCAAAGCTTTCCCATGCAGGTGGAATTGGATATGATATGATCCATGTTTGTAAGAATAATTGTGTTCTGTTCCGGAAGGATTATGCCAACTTAAGTGAATGCCCGAAATGCAAATCATCAAGATGGAAAGATGGCAATGCTGTGAAGAGGATTCCTCATAATGTTCTGAGACATTTTCCAATTACACCAAGATTGCAGAGGTTGTTTCATGATGCTGAAACAAGAGAGGATGTACTGTGGCATTCTAGGAACCAGGAGTACATAGATCAGAATGTAATGAGCCATCCATCACATGGTAGTGAGTGGAAAAGCTTCAATCAGAAACACGAAAAGTTTGCTGCTGACTTGAGAAACATTAGACTTGGCTTAGCTTCAGATGGATTTAACCCATTTGGCCACCAGAGCGCCACATATAGCATGTGGCCAGTGCTTGTTATCCCTTACAACATGCCTCCAAATGTCTGCACCAAAGAATCAAACTACATGATGGCCTTGCTCATCCCAGGTCTAAAAGTCTTGGAAAGGATTTTGATTTGTTCATGGAGCCTCTTGTGGAGGAACTTCAATAGCTATGGAGGGGTGTTCTCACTCGAGACCTATATAGCAGCCCACCAGCTGATTTCTTTCTGCGTGCTGTTATAATTTGCTGCATCCATGATTATCCGGCTTTGGGCACTATGTCAGGGCGAACGACACATGGTTACAATGCATGTGTTCGCTGTGACAGGAATCCACTGTCATACGCAATACTTAGCAAGATTTGTTACATTGGACACCGTCGTTTCCTTGCCAAGGACAAGCCGCTTCCTAGAAAATACCTAAGACATGTGTTCAATGCAAAGCATGAAAACCGTGATGCGCCAAAGAGTCTCACCACCGATGAGTTGCAAGTGGAATTAGAGAAGGTCAGGCATATTACACCAGGAAACCATCCTGGTAATGGTAGCGGGAAAAGGAAGCGTGGCAGGGCAAAAGAGAGATTATTGTTTACCCATAGGTCCACTTTGTGGGACTTGGAGTATTGGAAAGATTTGGATCTGCGGCATAATCTTGATGTGATGCACATCGAGAAAAATATATGTGACAGCATTATCGGCACACTTCTTAATATTGAAGGCAAGACGAAAGATACCTTAAAATCTAGGATTGATTTGACACACCTGGGTATCAGACAGGATTTGCAGGTGCAAGATGAAGGTAAACCATGGGATATGGCACCAGCTGTGTACGTCTTGGACAAGGTAAAAAGAAAATAATTCTGCGAGGTCCTGTCATGTGTGAGATTCCCACATGGATTTGCTTCCAACCCTGAAAGGAGAGTCAGTGCAGATGGAAACAAGGTACAAGGGTTGAAAACTCATGACTGCCACGTCCTACTTCAAAGGGTTTTACTTATTATCCTTAGAGGATTAGGCCGCCCTGACTTATACAGAGCAGTTGCAGAGTTGGGACAATTCTTCAGGGAACTCTGTGGTAGAAATATCAGGATATATGCTTTGGAGCATCTTAGAGACAAGATACCAACTATCCTATGCGACCTTGAGAAGATATATCCTCCAGCCTTCTTTGATGTGATGGTGCATTTGGCTGTTCATCTACTTGATGAGGCACTACTTAGAGGTCCAATACAATATGGCTGGATGTACCTTATTGAAAGACAGCTAGGCACTTTCAAGGGCTATGTTAGGAACAGAGCTAGACCCGAGGGTTCCATTACAAAGGCCTACATTGCTATAGAAGCATTGACATTCTTCTCAAAATACATTGAAAGAGCTGATCAGCTTAGCAAAGAGGTGGGTGAAGACAATCCCGGGCTCAATGTTTTCGATTATTCTATTCGACTTACAGGGAAGAGTCGACAAGAGTAAAAACCTAAAGATTTGGAAAAAATGGTTTGGTATGTGTTGAATAACTGTCCTGAGATACTACCTTATATCAAGTAAGTGCTAAGTACTGCAGCTTATACATCATAATCTACTAAACTTGCAACACATTCTTATATATTTAGATGTTTGACGCGATCAATATGTTGTGGAGCATCTACAAAAAGGAGTTACTGCCACAAAATCCAAGAAACATTGACAAACTGGTTATGGCAGGATTTGTGAAATGGTTCAAGAGCCATGTAAGCTTTTTAATTGCATTATTAGTTTTTTTAATATATTGAGTAAATAAGATGATCGGCTTGTCTATTTTCTAACCATAGGTTAAGAAGATGCGGGAGGATGGGCAGGCAGTTGATGATGCCCTTTACTCAATAGCAATGGGTCCTGATACTCGGGTAAGACATTTTGAATCTTGCATTGTTGGAGATGTGCGCTACAACACCCTTGCACGAGACGAAGGCAGGAAGACACAAAATAGTGCCATCATGAGCATGGATACGTATGACAAAGAGACAACTGAAATGTATGCTAACATAATAGACATTGTTCAGTTGCAGTATATCTCCAGTTTCGAGGATCATCGGTGTGTGGCTCTGTTGTGCTGTCGTTGGTATAACCTGTTTTCCAGGATCGCAAAACCCAGAGCTGATGATTATTTCAGATCCATCAATGTCAAGGCAGCGTACCAGACCAACGAGCCTTTTATTTTGGCAAATCAAGCAACACAGATATTTTTCTTGGAAGACACATTTACACGTAGTGATGACTGGAGAGTATTGCAAAGGTTTGAGCAGAGGAATTCGTTTAATGAAGTTGCACAACAAGATGATGCTTACATTGCTCCTGATGTACAAGATAACACAGATGTTCCTAATATCTTGGAGAACCATCACGTCAATGACGTCGGCGAAAAGATTGCATGTTGTGCTGTGGACATACAAGAGTTGATCAAGAAGAAGCCAACATTCGAGGATGTTGAGGACGAAGAAGAAGATGACACCATGGGGAATTACGATTCAGACTGATACACACGGCGAAGATGTTGACGCTGCTGCTGCGGATAATGATTACATTGCTTTTGTCATATTTGCCTATCAGAAGACGTTTTTTTATCTACTATGTGAAATTGTGTTTGCTATGACAACTGAAACCTGATGAACATGTTGTTTAGTATTTTCCTATGAGAACATCACTTGTTATGTATGCTGATTTGTGTTTTGTGATTGTATGATGACTAAAACATGATGGCATTGTTGTTTAGTTGTACTCATATTTGGCTGTGAAACTTGAATTTGATGACATAGTTTGCTGTTGGACTGCAATTTGCTCGACGTCTTCGAATGAGAACAAAGCTCACCCGACAGGGCCTCTGCTAATTTATTTATTTATTACCGAGAGGGTCTCTGCTATTTATTGAGCAAAAGGGGATACCCCCTGATTTCCGTTAATAGAAATCATTAGATGTTCACAACACTACGCCAAGCCTGCTACATAGGTTTCATTCATTACTATTGTCAGCAAAGTGCTCATGTCATAGCCACTGAATACATCACGAGTGCTTCATACACTTCAAATAAAGAGACAATCATCCTACACAACACATCAATTTTGCCCATTATCTTCACAACCTCTTTCATATCCTCATTGTTGTCAAGGCCATTCAGCAGCTATTGCTTGGCCATGATTAGAGAAACTACATCTTTAACCTTCTGCTCTGCATCTTCCTCTTCTGTCGTTCCTTCAGTTACTTGTCCAACACCCCAACTTGCTGGTACTGGGATTCCTCGGCTAACCAAATAATCAGCGTAGTTGCACTCCCCCACATCAGCAACTTCCCAGAAATACGAATCACATGAATCTTCCCTTTTCTGCACGAATCAAATTGGAAGATCATCAACCAAACTATTAAAAAAATTAGCAACTGAAAGCAGCAGAACAACACTTAAACATATTATTACCCCATGATTCGGGAATTTGTAGAAGACTTGGCCAGGGTTGAGGATTGTGGTTGAGACGCGACGGATGACTCCGCGTGATTTGCAACAGTGGCACCACACCAATGGCAGCGGGTTGCGATGAGCAACCGGCTGCGGTGCGCGTGCCGGCGGGGGTGTGATGAGATCCACAGGCGATGGTACGGGTGGCGACTTGGCGCATATTTGGTTGTTGCCTGCTGAAGAGTAGGTGGACGAGCAGCCATCGGACATGGTTGATGCGGCCAGAGCTTTTGATGCTAGGTAGAGTAAGTAGAGAAGAGGAGAAGCGAATGTTGGATATGTCAGTTTCATTACTTGCAGAATAGCATGGCACCATATATAGTCATAGTCTAGGTTTGGATTCGAACCAGCTACAGGAGCACGTCTCTCTTTTTTCTAAAACTCGACAACGTCTCTTTACTGGTACACTAGCTTGTTCTGTATGCCTTCTCAAGTCTTTGATTCCTCCACCTGACATCTGGGATCTACCGAAGGGCCTCTGTATTTCACGAAAAACGTGCCCCCCCCCCCGCTGACAGGTCGGACCCACTAGCTATCTTGCACGCAAGGAAGTGCCTCCTTATTACGCACAAAAAAATGAATACCCCCCTGCCAGCTGGAACCCAACATAGTGGGAGGCTGAATTGTGGGCCTACCAAGTTGACGGGGACGGAGGGCTTTGTCAACTTAGTCAATATGAACGATTCTAGCTCCAGTTACCGTACGATGTTCATCCAATGGCCGTAGTGCTTCTTCAACCTCTGGTCTTCTTGCTCCAGCCACCCAAACCAGCGCCGGTCATGCCGTGTGCTCCTGCCTCCCATGGCCGGCTGTGATGCCGCGAAGGCCTCACCGCCCCTACTACTCCCACCAATGGCCAGGGCATCCCTCTACTTACCCACACCCCCTGTTATTCTGCGGGGACGGCAGCCTCACACTGCAGCCGAACCAGTGAACCCTCGTACTCCTCTCCGTGTGGGCATCCATTGTCACGTCTTCCTCGGCTCCGCGTCGTCCCCTTCCTAGGCCTCGCCGTCGTCCACCGCCTTGGTGTTCTCGGCGGCGGCGTGGTCAATGTGGTCAACGACCGACTTCCATCGGAAGCGTACTGTACGTGGAGAGGCTGACAGCTGGGTCCATGGCCACAGCCTAGTTTTTTTGTGATTTGCCAAGTAAGTCGCTTTGTCAGGCCCGTTGGTCTGCAAATCTTTCAAGACGAGGAGAGCTTCATTCGGCTGGCCGAGAAAATGGCCTATCAGTAATGAGAAATGGGTTGTACATTTTTAAAACACATCAAACCGACAATTAGTTTCAAATTTCTTTTTTTCATTTCGAGATTTTAAATTGCATTGTTTTTTATGCAAGGACAATTTGTTGGATTTTATATTGATATACATTTATTTTTAAAATCAGTTTGAATGTGACTCGAAATTTCGGAATTAAAAACAGTTCGGACCGCACCGAAATATGCAAAATTTCATACAATTTTTTAACCGTGGCCAAAATATGGGCTGTAATGCGAACAAAAAGAATATGGGCTCCAAAAAAACCTTAAGAATTAGCAAATGGGCTGTAAATTATTAGAAATAATGGCAAATGGGTTGTATGCTGTTTTCCACGGATTTGAGGCTTTCCTAAAAAAAGGTTGACGCACAAGCAGTGACTGTTGGATGTTCACCCAACGGCCGTCGTGCGTCTTCAATCTCTGCTCTTCCTGCTCTAGCCGCTCAAACAAGCGCCGGAAGGACTGCCTGCTCCCTCCTCCCTGCAGCCGGCTGTGCTGCCGCGCAGGCCTCGCCACCCCATCATACTCCCATCGCTGGCCTAGCCATCCCTCTACTCACCCACACCTGCTGTTATTCTCTGGCGACGGCAGACGAACCAGTAAACCCTCGTACAGTCGTACTCCCCTCCGCGTGGGAAACAACCGCCGAGTCTTCCCTGGCTCCGTGTCGTTCCCTTCCTAGGCCTCGCTGTCGTCCACCGCCCTGGTGCTCTCGGCGCGGCCTGGTCAACGTGGTCAACAACCGACAAGCATCTGAAGTGGACTGTACGTGGAGAGGCTGACAGCTGGCTCCACGGCCGCACGCAAGGAAATGCCTCCTTATTACGCGCAAAATAATGATTCCTCCACCTGACATATGGGACCCACCGAAAGGGCCTCTGTATTTCACGAAAACAACGTTACCGCCGCTGACAGCTCGGACCCACCAGCTATACCTTCGCACGCAAGGAAGTGCCTCCTTATTACGCACAAAAAATGAATACTCCCCCTGCTAGCTGGGACCCATAATAGTGGGAGGCTGACTTGTGAGCCAACTAAGTTGACGGGGACGGAGGGCTTTGTCAACTTAGTCAATATGAACGATTCTAGCTCCAATGACCGTACAATGTCCATCCAATGGTCGTAGTGCTTCTTCAACCTCTGGTCTTCTTGCTCCAGCCGCCCAAACCAGCGCCGGTCGTGCCTCGTGCTCCTGCCTCCCGTGGCCGGCTGCGATACCGCGGAGGCCTCGCCGCCCCCTACTACTCCCACTGCTGGCCAGGCCATCCCTCTACTCACCCACACCCCCTGTTATTCTCCGGCGATAGCAGCCTCACACTACAGCGAACCAGTGAACCCTCATACTCCTCTAGGCGTGGGCATCCACTGTCGTGTCTTCCCCGGCTCCGCGTCATCCCCTTCCTAGGCCTTGCCGTCGTCCATCGCCCTGGTGCTCTCGGCGCGGTGTGGTCAACATGGTCAAGGAACGGCTTCCATCGGACGTGGACTGTACGTGGAGAGGCTGACAACGGGGTCCACGGCCGCAGCAAGGAAGTGCCTCATTATTACGCGCAAAATAATTATTCCTCCACCTGGCAGCGAGGACCCATCGGACAGGCCACCATATTTTGCGAAAAAAGGTTTCCCCTGACTGTTGGGACCCACCAGCTACATCTTCACACGCAAGGAAGTGCGTCCGGGCAAAAAAAATGATTCGCCCCCCTGACTGCTGGGACCCACCAGCTACATCTTCGCACGCAAGGAAGTGCCTGACAGTCGGGACCACCTGGTCGAAGCGTACGTAGCATTGTCATTCTGGTCGCGAACGTGTACGTACATACTGGTCGATGTAGAGGCGCGCACGTGTCGTAGTAGAGGCGCGCACGTAGAATGTACACGTACATACAACGGCCAGTGTGCAAGAAAGAAAATACGGCCACGTACGTACATACGGGCGAGGTCTCGAACGCCTACTCGCGCATACGTATGGCCAGGGCTCGTGTACATGGCTGGGTCGGAACGGAGAAACTGCGTCGTCGTCGTGTTCATGGGGAGGCAAAGGAATGCGTCGTGTTCATCGGGAGACAATGGAATGCATGGGAGCCAACCGGCTTGGATGGAACAACCGATGGAAACGAGGCCTGGCGTACCGCAGAATGGAGGAAACGGCCTTGTGTTCGACCGGCCACGGTCGAAACGGGATCCTGTTCATCGGGAGGGGTCTGACGTACCGCAAAATGGAGGAAACAGACCTCCTACGTTCGAAACAGGGGTCCTGTTCATCGGGAGGGGTGTGGCGTACCGCAAAACGGAGGAAACGGACTTATGTTGGAGCGCTATGGTCGAAACGGGGGTCCTGTTCATCGGGAGGGGTGTGGCGTACCACAAAACGGGACTCCACGGGATACTGTTCATCTCCACCGTCGACCCCGTCTAGCCTCCAAGGGCCACTGTTCATCCACCGTCGACCTCCTCCAGCCTCCACCTGCGACAGTTCATCCACGGGCTCCTGTTCATCCAGCCTCCACCATGCGCTACTCCACCGGCTACTGTTCAACCAGACCTCTCCACGGGCTCCTATTCAACCACCCCTCCACGGGCTACTGTTCATCCAGCCCTCCGCCATCTACTGTTCATCCAGCCCTCTACGGGGTGGTCCTGTTCATCCAGCCCTCCATGGGGTCCTGTTCATCCAGCCCCAACCGGCTCGATCGATAGGCGTCCTGTTCATCCAGAGGCAACACCACGGGGTCCTCTTCATCCACCCCCACCGGGAACTGTTCATCCAACCCCCCCCCCAGCAACGCTCACTGTTCATCCAGAGGCAGCATCGATCGGCTTCAATTAGCAGCAGTAGCGAAGGAATCGCTCGATCGGGTTCAGTTAAGAGCCATCGATCGATCGCTCGGGTTCAGTAACGCGTAGCCTGCATTGCAATCCCTCGGGTTCAGTAGGCGAACGCCTCACTCGGGTTCAGTTAGAGCCCAATGCCTCACGCACACGCGCGTGCGTGTATGAGAGAACCGCACATCGCTCGGCCCGACCACCCACCGTAACCGGGAACACCCCGATATTTTCCTAGCCCTCGCTTCTACCATAGTTTTTTCCGTCATGGACGGCCCAAAGAATGTCATTCAGCTACGTCTCCGGCCCGCCCAGGACAAAAATCCCATTTTTTGTCATGATTTTTTGTCATAGAAGTAGGATCCCACCACATCTATGATGATACTGGGTTTTGTCACAATTATCATCATAGAAGTGTCATAAGTATGACAGAAAAAAATTTGTTCGGCCCAAAATGTCACGGATGTGTCTTTTTTTGTAGTGTAGGTGGTTGATCAAAGAACATCTTATCTATTTCATTTCTCTCATTCAAGTTCATATCATTTTCATGGTCTAGCAAATATTGTTCTAATGGGTCAGTAGGAGGTACGACAATAGAAGCAAGACCAACAATTTAATCCTTACTAGTCAATTCTTTATCATGAGATTATCTATGAAACTTAGAGAAATTAAACTCATGACACACATCACCAAAGTTAACACTGACACTATTCAAGAAAGGTCTACCAAATATTATGGGACAAAAATCATCTCGTGGAGAACCAAGAACTAGGAAATCTGTAGGATATTTTATTTTCCCACACAAGACTTCAACATCTCTAACAAACCCAAGTGGTGAAATAGTATCTCTATTAGCAAGATTAATAGTAACATCAATGTCTTCTATTTCAGTAGGAGCACTATCATTCATAATTTCTTGATATAAGGTAAACGTGATAGCACTCACACTAGCACCCAAATCACATAAGCCATGATAACAATGATCTCCTATTTTAACAGAGACAACAGGCATGCCAACAATAGGTTTATTCTTATCTTTATCATCAGATTTAGCAATTCTAGCAGCTTCACCACAAAAATAAATAATATGCCCATCAATATTATCGACCAAGAGATCTTTAACCATAGCAACATTAGGTTCAACTTTAATTTCTTCAGATGGTCTAGGTGCTCTAATATTACTCTTGTTAACCATGGTTGAAAATTTAGCATGTTCCTTTATCCTGACAGGGAAAGGTGGTTTTTTTATATAAGTAGTAGGAACAACTGGATCAACATTCAAAATGATATTTTCAACTTTAACTATAATGGGCTCCTTGATCTTTTCTTTAACAGGGGGATGATATTTAAACCATTTCTCCTTAGGGAGAGCAACATGAGTAGCAAAAGATTCACAAAAAGAGGCTACTATCTCAGAGTCGAGTCCATATTTAGTGCTAAACTTGTGAAAAGCATTGGTATCCACAAAATATTTAACACAATCATACTTAAGTGTTATACCTCACTCATTACCTATTGAAGAGATGGTGATACAAGTACTTATGCTACTACTAAGAAACAATTTTTAGCGGTTGTGTTTGCATGTGATAAATTTAGACCTTATATAGTTGATTCCAAAGTTACTATTAACACTGATCATGCTTCTATTAAATATATTATGGATAAGAAAGATGCTAAGCCTAGACTGATTAGGTTGGTTGTTTTATTCCAAGAATTTGATTTGCATATTGTTGATAGAAAAGGAGTTGAAACCAGTGTAGTAGATAATTTGTCTAGGATGGAAAATGTTTTTGATGACCCACTACCTTTTGATGATAGTTTTCTTAATGAGAAATTATCTGTTGTCAATGCTTGTACTTCTTGTAATAATCCTTGGTATGCAGATTGATTGCTCCCTGACTATAGCGCCAGAAAACTCCTGTCTGCTAGGACTACGTCGGTATTTCCCCAAACAGGAAGGGATGATGTAGCACAGCGAAGGTAGGTATTTCCCTCAGTGATGAAACCAAGGTTATCGAACCAGTAGGAGAACCAAGCAACACAACATAAACAGCACCTGCACACAAGTAACAACACCTCGCGACACGACATGTTAAAGGGGTTGTCAATCCCTTTCGGGTAACGATGTCAGAAATTTGTAGTAGATTGAAATAATAGATCGCAAATAAAATAAAGTGCAGCAAAGTATTTTTGTATTTTGGTTTAATAGATCTAAAAAATGCAAAGGAAAAGTAGATCACAAGCAAATATATGAGAAAGAAGACCCGGGGGCCGTAGGTTTCACTAGTGGCTTCTCTCGAGAAAGATAGCAAATGGTGGGTAAACAAATTACTATTGGGAAATTGATAGAACCTCAAATAATTATGATGATATCCAAGCAATGATCATTACATAGGCATCAGGTCCAAGAATAGTAGACCGACTCCTGCCTGCATCTACTACTATTACTCCACACATCGACCGCTATCCAGCATGCATCTAGTGTATTAAGTTCATGGAAAAATGGAGTAATGCAATAAGAACGATGACATGATGCAGACAAGATCTGTTTATCTATTGCGTAGATATAGATGCCATCTTTTTATCCTTAGTAGCAATGATACATACGTGTCGGTTCCCTTTCTGTCACTGGGATCAAGCATCGTAAGATCGAACCCACAACCGGGCACCTCTTCCCATTGCAAGATAAATAGACCAAGTTGGCCAAACAAAACCCAAATATCGGAGAAGAAATACGAGGATATAAGAGATCATGCACATAAGAGATCAAAGAAACTCAAATAACTTTCATGGATATAAAAAAGATATGACTGATCATAAACTCAAAGTTCATCAGATCCCAATAAATACACCGCAAAAAGAGTTACATCATATGGATCTCCAAGAGACCATTGTATTGAGAATTCGGTGAGAGAGACAAAGCCATCTAGCTACTAACTACGGACCCGAAGGTCTACAAAGAACTACTCACGCATCATCGGAGATAGGAATGGCAATGGGTCGGGTTTGGGGCGGGTGGAGCTGGTCCAAATCCAACCCATGATCCATCTTCCTACCCTCTGCCCATCCACCAAATTATCCATGGGCACAACTTGTTCCCATGCCCAAACCCACTGGATACCCACATACCCATGCAGCTCCATGGGCATAGAAAAGTCAGCATGAAGCCTTCCCAAAGATCAAATTAACTCATCATCATTCACTCACAAATGAAAACATAAGCTACATGCATAAGTCGTGCTTAGATTACTAAAGATTTCTTCCAATTTATTGATCCGAGGCGGACTTTCTTCTATTCTTTCATGGATTAAGGTACCCCTCTCTTTTAACAACTTAAAAATATCGCTCGCTTTTGAACCAAGATTAGTAGAAAAATTATGCATATTTTTATGTATAATTTCCATATGATCTTCGGTGAGAATTTTCTTTTCGATAACATCTAGTCTTTTCATGACATGCTCAAGAGTCAAAATTCTTTGATTAACCATAAGAGGTGGTGAGGCCACTAAATTTCCCATAGCATTAAGAGCATCAAAAGGAGTACTCATTTAGAAATTTCCACAGGTAATCGTATCAAGGATGAATCTATACCAAGTGGTGATGCCAACATAAAAACAACGCAGAAGCACAACTGTAGATTGCTTACGGATAGATCTATTATGAGCATTGCAAATTCTATACCAAGCATCTTTTAAATTTTCTCCTCCCCTTTGTTTAAAGTTGAGGACCTCATCCTCGGGAGTGAAAGAAATAGAGGAATAACTATCCATAACGGTAAACAAGGATGCACGCAAAAACAGATCCGGCAAGAATACGGCGAACGGAAAAAGAGGGCCGAATAAAACGGCATTTTTTGTGAAGTGGGGACAGGAAAATGAGAGGCAAATGGCAGATAATGTAAATTGCGAGGAGATGAGATTTGTGATTAGGAACCTGGTTATGTTGTAGATCCTCCCCGGCAACGGTGCCAGAAATTCCTTTTGGTTGCTCCCTGACTATAGCGCCAGAAAACTCATGTCTGCTAGGACTTCGTTGGTATTTCCCCAAAGAGGAAGGGATGATGTAGCACAGTGAAGGTAGGTATTTCCCTCAGTGTTGAAACCAAGGTTATTGAACCAGTAGGAGAACCAAGCAACACAACGTAAACAACACCTGCACACAAATAACAACACCTCGCAACCTAACATATTAAAGAGTTGTCCATCCCTTTCAGGTAACGGTGCCAGAAATTTGTAGTAGATTGAAATAATAGATCGTAAATAAAATAAAGTGCAGCAAAGTATTTTTTATTTTTGGTTTAATAGATCTGAAAAAATGCAAACGAAAACTAGATCGCAAGCAAATATAGGAGAAAGAAGACCCGGGGGCCGTAGGTTTCACTAGTGGCTTCTCTCGAGAAAGATAGCAAATGGTGGGTAAACAAATTACTGTTGGGAAATTGATAGAACCTCAAATAATTATGACGATATCTAGGCAATGATCATTACATAGGCATCAGGTCCAAGATTAGTAGACCGACTCCTGCCTACATCTACTACTATTACTCCACACATCGACCGCTATCCAGCATGCATCTAGTGTATTAAGTTCATGGAAAAATGGAGTAATGCAATAAGAACAATGACATCATGTAGACAAGATCCGTTTATCTATTGTGTAGATATAGATGCCATCCTTTTATCCTTAGTAGCAATGATACATACGTGTCGGTTCCCTTTCTGTCACTGGGATCAAGCACCGTAAGATCGAACCCACTACCGGGCACCTCCTCCCATTGCAAGATAAATAGATCAAGTTGGACAAACAAAACCCAAATACCGGTACGAGGCTATAAGAGATCATGCATATAAGAGATCAAAGAAACTCAAATAACTTCATGGATATAAAAAGATATGACTGATCATAAACTCAAAGTTCACCAGATCCCAACAAACACACCGCAAAAAGAGTTACATCATATGGATCTCCAAGAGACCATTGTATTGAGAATTCGGTGAGAGAGAGAAAGCCATCTGAATATACAAAGAACTATTTACGCATCATCGGAGAGGCACCAATGGAGGTGGTGAACCCCATCCGAGATGGTGTCTAGATTGGATCTGGTGGTTCTAGACTCTGCGGCAGATGGATGAATATTTCATCGACGCCTCTAGGGTTCTGGTATTTTTGGGGTATTTATAGAGCAAAGAGGCGGTCCGGGGGCACCCGAGGTGGGCACCCGAGGTGGGCACAACCCACCAGGGCGCGCCTGGGCCTCCTGGCGCGCCCTGGTGGGTTTTCCCCTCCACGGGACTCCCCCCAGGTGCAACCAGGGCCCAGCGTGTTCCTTCTGGTAAATAAAAAATCTCCGTAAAGTTTCGTGGCATTTGGACTCCGTCTCATATTGATTTTATGCAATGTAAAAAACACGGAAAAAACAAGAACTGGCACTTAGCACTATGTCAATAGGTTAGTACAAAAAAGTGATATAAAATGATTGTAAAACATCCAAGATTGATAATATAACAGCATGGAACAATAAAAAATTATAGATACGTTGGAGACATATCAACATCCCCAAGCTGAACTCCTACTCGTCCTCGAGTAGGTAAGTCATAAAAAATAGAATTTTTGATGTGGAAAGCTGCCTAACATGTCATATCATATTCTTTTCTTTATAGCATGGACATTTGGACTTTTTATGTGATTCAAAGCAATAGTCTAGTTTTGACATAATAATTTAGATACTCAAGCATATCAACAAGCAACCATGTCTTTCAAAATATCAATTCTAAAATAAGGTATCCCTAGCTCATCATGCTCAAACATTGATCCATTGATGAACTTGAATATTAGCTACAGCCAATACTTAAGTACGATCATATTGCCTCCTAGTTGGTGCTTTTTATAAGAGAAGATGGAGACTCGATTTCAAAATAAAAATTGCATAAAGTAAAAGAAAGGCCCTTCACAGAGGGAAGTAGGGATTTGTAGAGGTGCCAGAGCTCAAAGCGAAAAACTTAGAGATAAAAACATTTTGAGAGGTGTATCCATCCCACCAACGAAAACGACCTAGAGTTCCCAACACTTTCCATGCTAGATATGCCATAGGCGGTTCCCAAACAGAAAATAAAGTTTATTCCTTTTTCCACCATAACTTTCACTTTGCATGGCTAACCGTATCCACGGGTGCCCTCCATACCAACACTTTCCAAGGAATTTATTATTTGATAACATAAAGTAAATTCATTTTTTTGCATTTCGGGACTGGGCATCCCTAATACCTTTACCTTACTCTCGTGCAATGACAAGTGAATAAACACTCATCTTGAGAATAGCACATCTAGCATGGAAAATATTAGCCACCCCTCACCACTCCGTGAGCGAAACAAACACACAAAAGAGAAGTTTATTTTGAAAATTAGAGATGGCACATGCAAATTTGCTTAGAACGGCAAAATAATACCACATATAGGTAGATATAGTGGACTCATGCATGTGGCAAAACTAGGTTAAGGGTTTTTGGACGCACAAGTAGTGATCATACTTAGTGCAAAATGAAGGCTAGAAAAAGATTGGGAAGCGACCAACCAAGAAATGGATAATCTCATAAGCAAGCATTAAGCATAATTAACACCGAATAATGCACCATAAGTAGGATATAATTTCATTGCATGACTGTTGACTTTCATACTTGCATAGGGAATCACAAACCTTAACACCAATATTCTGACTAGAGCACAATTACTCATCAACATAACTCACATATCACATCATCATTTCTCAAAACTATTACTAAGAATCATGTTTATTTTGTCCAATGATCTTCATGACATTTTTTTATTTATCCTTCTTGGATATCTATCACTTTGGGACTAATTTTCATGTGTTGCTTTTCATAAGCTCAAACAAATATAAGTGAAGATGATGAGCATAACAAATTTTCTTCCTCTCAAAATAATTTAAGTGAAGCAAGAGAGAATTTCTTCAAAATTTTACTAACTCTCAAATAAATGTAAGTGAAGAAAGAGAGCATTTCTTCAAAAATACTAAGCACACAGTGCTCAAAAAGATATAAGTGAAGCATAGAGAGTAATTCTAACAAGTCATGAAATAATTTTGGCTCTCTCAAATAGGTGTGCACAGCAAGGATTGATGACTTAAAACACAAAATAAAACAAGAAAAGACTCATATCATACAAGACGCTCCAAGCAAAACACATATCATGCGACGAATAAAAATATAGTTTCGAGTAAAATACCTATGGTCGTTGGAAGAAAGTGGGGATGACACTCGGGGGCATCCCCAAGCTTAGTTGGTTGCTCATTCTTGGATAATAGCTTGGGATGCCGGGGCATCCCCAAGCTTAGGCTCTTCCATTCTTCCTTCATCCATCGTAAGATAAGATAAAACTTGAAAACTTCAATCACACAAAACTCAACAAAACCTTCGTGAGATCCGTTAGTATAAGAATAATAAATCACCACTATAAGTGATGTATCATACCAATTCATATTTTGTTTTTGTATTATATCTATTGTATTCCAACTTTTCTATGGCAAAAACTCATCAAAGAAAACCATAGAGCCATCAAAATAAGCACACAACACAAAGAAAAAAGAATCTATCAAAACAGAACAGTCTGTAGCAATCTGACTAGTTTGAATACTTCTGTAACTCCAAATATTCTGAAAAATTAGGACGAGATGAGAAATTTTTATATTGACCTACTGCAAGTGGAATGGATATTTTATCGCTCTCTGGTAAAAAAATGAAAATTAATTGCGTGAGCGTAAAAGTTTATGTTTTTCAGCAAGATGAAACAACTATCACACAAGAAGATCATAAAGGCTTTACTTGGCACAAACACTAATTAGAACATAAAAACACAATCATAACAGTAGCATAATTGTGCTAACGCTCAAAAACAGGAAGAAAAAAGAAAAAAGAAAATTTATTCATTCGGTTGCCTCCCAACAAGCGCTATAGTTTTAAGCCCTTTGCTAGGCATAAAGAAAGGATCTAAGTTTTGTCATCTTTGTCCAACTCTTCAATCAAACACTTAGAATCCTTCAAAGATTTAGCATAAAGACCATCAATAGCAATAATCCTTGGAGTAAATTTAAATATTTCATTCTTACAAAAAGGATCTCTTATCACTCCAACAAAGTCCGGATGGATGCTAATCATCTTAAGGTCTCGCTTATCATTATTACTAGAAAATGCACCCTTGCTCCTAGATCTCCTACTCTTTACAGGAGTTTCCTCAATAATTTTAGTGGTAGTGAAAGTCGTGCTTAGATTACTAAAGATTTCTTCCAATTTATCGATCCGAGATGGACTTTCTTCTATTCTTTCATGGATTAAGGTACCCCTCTCTTTTAACAACTTAAAACTATCGCCCGCTTTTGACCCAAGATTAGTAGCAAAATTATGCATCTTTTTATGTATAATTTCCATATGATCTTCGGTGAGCATTTTCTTTTCGATAACATATAGTCTTTCCATGACAGGCTCAAGAGTAAAAATTCTTTGATTAACCATAAGAGGTGGTGAGCCCACTAAATTTCCCATAGCATTAAGGGCATCAAAAGGAGGACTCGTTTAGAAATTTCCATCGGTAATCGTGTCAAGGACGAATCTATACCAAGCGGTGATGCCAACATTAAAACAACACAGAAGCACAACGGTAGATTGCTAACGAATAAATCTATTATGAGCATTGCAAATTCTATACCAAGCATCTTTTAAATTTTCTCCTTCCCTTTGTTTAAAGTTGAGGACCTCGTCCTCGGGAGTGCAAACAATAGAGGAATAACTATCCATAACAGTAAACAAGGATGCATGCAAAAACAGATCCGACAAGAATAAGGCGAACGAAAAAAGAGGGGCGAATAAAACGGGAGTTTTTTGTGAAGTGGGGACAGGAAAATGAGAGGCAAATTGTGACGCCCGGTGTGACGCCCGGGTAATCAAGCTACAGTAACCCTTTGGTAATGATGCCACATCACCTCGATTATTGTTGATAATCTCGTGTTAGCTCGGAACCGAACCAAATTCAAATTTGAATTAAAGTCAAAACAATTAAAGTTTTCAAAAGTCAAAACTAAATTGTTCCTAATGTGTCTAATAATCCATAATAAATGCTGGTGAAGAAATCATCTCTTAATAAAATACTTAAATGCACTAAATAAACTAAAACAGTAGCAAAAACGATTATTTAAATGCTTTAAAATGATAAACAATTACAAACTAATATATTTAGGTGCCAAGTTAATTGTGGCAGTGGTATAATTCCTATTACCAATTTAGGGATCATTTTTGTACTTCACAAAACTAAAATACAATGAGGAACAAAATAAAACAGAAAAGAAATAAAATACATAAAAGAATAAAAAAACAGAAACAACAAAAAAAGAGGAAAGACCCTCCCTGGCCGTTCGGCCCAGCTAGGCTATCAGGCCCACCTGGCTGGCCCATCCCGCCTCCCTTATCCCCTCACACCCCAACCGAACCCTAGCCCACGTTCCCCACTCGCTCCCCCCCCTCGCTCGTTGTCTCCCCCGATCTGGATCGAGATCGGGGCGAGGACCCGAAACCGCCCGACGCCGCCCCGCGTCGTCCTCTGCTCGTTGGAGGGACGGGCCGCGACGTTGCTGGCCTGCCTCCTGCGCCTCTGCTTCCTCCCGATGCCAGCCATCGCCATGGCTGCCTCGACTCCCCGTCCTCGACCTCTTCTCCAACCACGCCACATAGCCATCGCCATCACCGGTCTTCTCCGCCACAGTCATCTTCGTCCGCCGCCTCATCGGTTCCGACGGCTTCACTGCATCCCGCGCCTCCCCGAGCCTCTCCCCGTCAACGATGTGAGCTGGCGCGCCTTTCCCCTCTGCCTCCCCCTCGATCTGCATCCTCTAGTCGCCGTGCTCGTCGGTTCCTCCCGCGCTAGAAGTCGCCATGGCCGGCGCTCCACTCACGCCGACACCCGCCCCAGGTCGCGCCCCGGCCTCCCGTTGCCGCACTCGGCCGTGCCCTTCACCAACGCGCGCCCGCGCCTATAGCCGCCGCTGCCCACACTCCCCTGCATCCGTCCTTCGCTCGGGCGCCTCCTCCCGCGCAGCCCGTCGCTCACCTCGCCTCGAGTCGCAGCGCCCCGCTGCCGGCCTGCTGCTGCATCGCCCGCAGTCCCCCCCCCCCGTGCGCTGCTCCCGCCTTCCCCGCAGACGGCCGCGCGCCCGCACCTCGCCGAGACCACGCGCGCGCCGTCCCTGGCCTCGCCCCGTCCACCGCAGCTCGCCCCCCCCTGGCTGCCGGCGCCCATGCCGCGGGCCGCGTCCGAGGCCAGCCCCGTTCGGCCTCGGGCACGGGCACCACGCCCGCACCCAGCGCCCGACCCGCAAGGCCTCTGTGCCACAGACAACGGGGCCCACCCCCTGTGAACGAAAACGAAATAAAAAAAATACTAATTAAATTAATTAAAAATGAATAATAAATAATAACTAAAATTAATTAAAATGATAATTAATTAATTGATTAAAGGATTAATTAAATTAATTAATCTTGATTAGATTAACCTAATTACTAGTTAACTTAATTAACCCCCTGATTAGACTAATCAATCAATGACATGAGGGTCCCACACATAGTTGACCCAGTCAACTGCTCAGTTGACTGCTGACGTCAGCATGATGTCATGCTGACGTCATCTTTTACTATTTTGGATAATGTTGAGTTAAAATATTTAAATTAGTCCTAAAAATGATTTAAATCTTTTAAAAATTAATATAAAATAAACCGTAGCTCAGATACCGTAGCTCAGATGAAAATACTTTCTACATGAAAGTTGCTCAGAACGACGAGACGAATCCGGATTCGCAGCCCGTTCGTCCGCCACGCATCCCTAACATAGCGAACACGCAACTTTCCCCCCTCCGGCTCCTCTACCCGAAAACGCGAAACACCGGGGATACTTTCCCGGATGTTTCCCCCCTTCACCGGTATCACCTCATACCGCGATAGGGCACCCCTAGCACCGATACTTGTCATGTCATGCATCACTATGCATCTGTTTGCTTAAATATTTATTGTTTCTCCCCCCTCTTCTCTCGCTAGACACCGAGACCGATGCCGCTGCTACCCAGTACGACTACGGTGTTGACGACCCCTCTCTCTTGCCAGAGCAACCAGGCAAGCCCCCCCTTTGATCACCAGATATCGCCTACTCTTCTCTATACTGCTTGCATTAGAGTAGTGTAGCATGTTACTGCTTTCCGTTATTCCTATCCTGATGCATAGCCTGTCCTTGCTACTACTGTTGTTACCATTACCTGCTATCCTACTGCTTAGTATAGGATGCTAGTGTTCCATCAGTGGCCCTACACTCTTGTCCGTCTGCCATGCTATACTACTGGGCCGTGATCACTTCGGGAGGTGATCATGGGCATATACTATATACTTTACACAGTTACATTACTTATGATACTGTTCAGAGATGGGGGCTAAAGGGGCAGGTGGCTCCATCCCGGTAGAGGTGGGCCTGGGTTCCCGACGGCCCCCGACTGTTACTTTGTGGCCGAGTGATAGGGCAGGTTGAGACCACCTAGGAGAGAGGTGGGCCTGGCCCTGGTCGGCGTTCGCAGATACTTAACACGTTTAACGAGATCTTGGTATTTGATCTGAGTCTGGCTACTGGCCTATACGCACTAACCATCTACGCGGGGACAGTTATGGGCACTCGACGTCGTGGTATCAGCCGAAGCCTTCGTGACGTCAGCGACTGAGTGGCGCACGCCGGATTGGACCGTAAGCCTGCTCTTGTATTAAGGGGGCTAGTTCTGTTTCCGGCCGCGTTCGCAACGTGCAGGTGTGCAAAGGGCGATGGGCCTAGACCCCTGCGCCATAGGATTTAGACCGGCATGCTGACCTCTCTGTTGTGCCTAGGTAGGGCTGTGACGTGTTGATCTTCCGAGGCCGGGCATGACCCAGGAAAGTGTGTCCAGCCAAATGGGATCGAGCGTGTTGGGTTATGTGGTGCACCCCTGCAGGGAAGTTAATCTATTCGAATAGCCGTGATCTTCGGTAATAGGACGACTTGGAGTTGTACCTTGACCTTATGACAACTAGAACCGGATACTTAATAAAACACACCCTTCCAAGTGCCAGATACAACCGGTGATCGCTCTCTAACAGGGCGACGAGTAGAGGATCGCCGGGTAGGATTATGCTATGCGATGCTACTTGGAGGACTTCAGTCTACTCTCTTCTACATGCTGCAAGACGGAGGCTGCCAAAAGCGTAGTCTTCGAAAGGACTAGCTATCCCCCCTTATCCCGGCTTTCTGCAGTTCAGTCCACATATAATAGCCTTATTCCAGTTGATACCGATGCATACATATGTAGTATAGCTCCTTGCTTGCGAGTACTTTGGATGAGTACTCACGGTTGCTTTCTCCCTCTTTTCCCCCTATCCCTTCTACCTGGTTGTCGCAACCAGATGTTGGAGCCCAGGAGCCAGACGCCACCTTCGACGACGACTCCTACTACACCAGAGGTGCCTACTACTACGTGCTGCCCGCTGACGACGACCAGGAGTAGTTAGGAGGATCCCAGGCAGGAGGCCTGCGCCTCCTTCGATCTGTATCCCAGTTTGTGCTAGCCTTCTTAAGGCAAACTTGTTTATCTTATGTCTGTACTCAGATATTGTTGCTTCCGCTGACTCGTCTATGATCGAGCTCTTGTATTCGAGCCTTCGAGGCCCCTGGCTTGTAAGATGATGCTTGTATGGCTTATTTTATTTGTAGAGTTGTGTTGTGATATCTTCCGTGAGTCCTTGATCTTGATCGTACACATTTGCGTGCATGATTAGTGTACGGTCAAATCGGGGGAGTCACAAGTTGGTATCAGAGCCGACTGCCTGTAGGAATCCCCCTTCCACACTCCTTGGCCGAAGTTGAGTCTAGACATTGCAAAACTTTTTACTAACATGGCTGTGCGGCCCATGGGCCCACGTCGCCATTGGGTGGTACTAGGATATTTTACTCCTCGATCTTTACTCTGGGACTCTGATCTCTCTTCTATTCGGGTTTAATGAATTTACTAACTTAAGGATCTCGTTACTACTTCCTCCCGGAGAACCGCTCACTCCCGATGATTGCTCCGTGCACCAGAAGATTTCGAAGATACTCTCCGATTTTCTCTCGAGACATTGTGCCCGTTGCTTTTGCAATTCCCTTCCACCGAAATATCCCTATGGATAAAAACTTACACCTGTCGTGCTTACTTTTATTCCCAGTCGATCTTGTTATTACAAGATACCCCGAGAATATTTTGTGCCTACTGGCTTGCAGTTCTTTGCCACCTGAATACCCCTAGGAATAATTTCTCGCACTTTCCGAGTATCCGCTCATCCCCAGTTGTTTGGGTGTTTCACAAAAGTCTTTGAAATACTATTCAATCCTCCGAAAATCCTTAGCAGCTTTATTGCTCTGCAAATACTTGTCTACTTGCATTATGGATGCTTCCCATATATCTGGCAATATTCACTAGTATCTTTTGACACCGTCATTTTGATCCTATTGATTCAACATGTGTGCGAATGCACACAATCATCTATCAACCCTTCTACTGTACTCAGATATTGTTGCTTCCGCTGACTCGTCTATGATCGAGCTCTTGTATTCGAGCCTTCGAGGCCCCTGGCTTGTAATATGATGCTTGTATGACTTATTTTATTTGTAGAGTTGTGTTGTGATATCTTCCCGTGAGTCCTTGATCTTGATCGTACACATTTGCGTGCATGATTAGTGTACGGTCAAATCGGGGGTCACACAAATGGCAAATAATGTAAATTGCAAGGAGATGAAATTTTTGATTAGGAACCTGGTTAATTTGAAGATCCTCCCCGACAACAGCGCCAGAAATTCCTTTGATTGCTCCCTCACTATAGCGCCAGAAAACTCCTGTCTGCTAGGACTACATCGGTATTTCCCCAAAGAGGAAGGGATGATGTAGCACAGCGAAGGTAGGTATTTCCCTCAGTGTTGAAACCAAGGTTATCGAACCAGTAGGAGAACCAAGCAACACAACGTAAATAGCACCTGCACACAAATAACAACACCTCACAACCTAACGTATTAAAGGGGTTGTCAATCCCTTTCGGGTAACAGTGCCAGAAATTTGTAGTAGATTGAAATAATAGATTTTGTAAATAAAATAAAGTGCAGCAAAGTATTTTTGTATTTTTGGTTTAATAGATCTGAATAAAAATGCATAGGAAAAGTAGATCGCAAGCAAATATATGAGAAAGAAGACCTAGGGGACGTAGGTTTCACTAGTGGCTTCTCTCGAGAAAGATAGCAAACAGTGGGTAAACAAATTATTGTTGGGCAATTGACAGAACCTCAAATAATTATGATGATATCGAGGCAATGATCTTTACATAGGCATCACGTCCAAGATTAGTAGACCGACTCCTGCCTGCATCTACTACTATTACTCCACACATCGACCACTATCCAGCATGCATCTAGTGTATTAAGTTCATGGAAAAACGGAGTAATGCAATAAGAACGATGACATGATGTAGACAAGATCCATTTATCTATTGCATAGATATAAATCCCATATTTTTATCCTTAGTAGCAATGATACATGCGTGTCGGTTCCCTTTCTGTCACTAGGATCAAGCACCGTAAGATCGAACCCAATACCGGGCACCTCTTCCCATTGCAAGATAAATAGATCAAGTTGGCCAAACAAAACCCAAATATCGATGAAGAAATACGAGGCTATACGAGATCGTGCATATAAGAGATCAAAGAAACTCAAATAACTTTCATGGATATAAAAAGATATGACTGATCATAAACTCAAAGTTCATCAGATCCCAACAAACTCACTGCAAAAGGAGTTACATCATATGGATCTCCAAGTGACCATTGTATTGAGAATTCAGCGAGAGAGAGAAAGCCATCTAGCTACTAACTACGGACCCGAAGGTCTACAAAGAACTACTCACGCATCATTAGAGAGGCACCAATGGATATGGTGAACCCCATCCGAGATGGTGTCTAGATTGGATCTGGTGGTTCTAGACTCTGCGGCGGCTGGATGAATATTTCATCGACGCCTGTAGGGTTCTGGTAATTTTGGGGTATTTATAGAGCAAAGAGGCGGTTTGGGGGCACCCGAGGTGGGCACAACCCACCAGGGCACGCTTGGGCCACCTGGCGTGCCCTGGTGGGTTGTCCCCTCCTCGGGACTCCCCCAGGTGCAATCAGGGCCCAACATGTTCCTTCTGGTCCATAAAAAATCTCCGTAAAGTTTCGTGGCATTTGGACTCCGTCTGATATTGATTTTCTGCGATGTAAAAAACACAGAAAAACAGGAACTGACACTTGGTGCTATGTCAATAGGTTAGTACCAAAAATGATATAAAATGACTATAAAATTATTATAAAACATCTAAGATTGATAATATAACAGGATGGAACAATCAAAAATTATAGATACATTGGAGATGTATCACAGATTTTGCTAATTTCATTGTTTCTAAATATATACCGCCTAGTTATACATACCAATAAAAAAAGTTCTTCTTTGATTTAAGACATTACTTGTTTGATGCCATACATTTATAAAGGAGTAGATGGTGTAATTAGACGTTGTGTACCTGGGCATGAGCAGGAATAAATCCTAAGGAAGTGCCATTTTGAGGCATATGGAGGGCACCATGTGGGAGATAAAACTGCACATAAGGTATTGCTATCTGGTTTTTATTGGCCTACTCTCTTTAAAGATGCACGTAAGTTTGTCCTTTCTTGTGATGAATGTCAGAGAATTGGTAATGTTAGTAAATGTCAAGATATGCCTATGAATTATTCACTTGTTATTGAACCATTTGATGTTTGGGTTTTTGATTATATGGAACCTTTTCCTTCCTCTAATGGATACACTCATATAGTTACTATTGATTATGTTACTAAGTGGGTAAAAGCTATTCCAACTAGTAGTGGGTGATCAAAACACCTCTATCAAAATGCTTAAAGAAGTTATCTTTCCAAGGTTTGGAGTCCTTGGATATTTAAGACTGATGGTGGTTCACATTTTATTCATGGTGCATTCCATAAAATTCTAGCTAAGTACAATATAAACCATAGAATTGCATCACCTTATCATCCTCAGTCTAGTGGTCAAGTTGAATTAAGCAATAGAGAAATTAAACTAATCTTGCAAAAGACTGTCAATAGATCTAGAAAGAATTGGTCTAAGAAACTTAATGATGCATTATGGGCTTACAGAGCTGCTCATAAAAATCCTATGGGTATGTCCCGTTATAAAATGGTCTATGGAATAGCATGTCAATTATCTCTAGAATTGGAACATAAGGCTTATTGGGCAATTAAAGAACTCAATTATGAATTCAAATTTGCCGGTGAAAAGAGGTTATTTGATATTAGCTCTTTAGATGAATGGAGAACACAAGCTTATGAAAATGCCAAGTTATTGAAAGAAAAAGTTAAAGGATGGCATGATAAAAGGATTCAGAAACGAGAATTTAATGTCAGACCAAGTTCTATTGTATAATTCTCGTTTTAGATTTTTTGTCAGAAAACTTCTCTCCAAATGGGAGGGACCATACATCGTTGTTCCGGAGCTATCGAGATCAATAATGCTGAGGGAACAAACCCAAAAGTGGTTAATGGGCAAAGAATTAAACATCATATTTCATGTACACCCAATAACACGGAAACCAACATTATTCAAACAATTACACCGGAAGAACACCTAATGGAGACCTTCCGGAGCACTCCAGAATTCTGAAAAATAATAGGTATGTGATACAGTAAGTAAACCGACTCCAAAAGTTCCATAAAAGTATTATTTGTTTGTTCTGGAACATATAAAAAATTAGGTAAATAATAAACAACTGGGAAAGTGCACGAGGGAGCCACGAGCCCTAGTGGCGTGCCCCCCGGGGCGTGCCGTGTGAGCTCGTTACTCCCCCGTGGACCTTCCCGACTTTGTATTCCTCCCAAAGACTTGTCCTGCAAGGGGAAAAATCATTATATATACTTCTCGCCATTTTTACCTCTGTATTGCATGTTTCTCCTCTCTCTTTGTTTCGGGTTATTTTTCTAATAGATCCAGGTCACCATCTCGTCACAAGAATCAGATGGGGAAAACTATGTCTCTCACCTTACTGCAAAACTGAGAGTTTACGGCGAGGTTGACCCCTATGGGTGGTCGACTGATGAGGAGGTGGATGCTGATTTGAAAAGGGTGGTCTCCTCAAGTGGGGAAGTGTAACATCCCAATTGTCAATTTGGATGTTATACATAGGTCATCATATGCATATCATATTTTCTTTTGCATTTGGTTGTGATCCTAGAAATCTTAAGCAACTCAAGGACCCAAGGAGAGAGTTGGAGGTTTCACAAATTTTTCATATTTGAATTTATTTCAAATTTGAAGAAAACATCAATTTGATTTTAATATTTTCCCTCCAATTACTTTCAATAACAAAAATAAATAAGAGAAGATAATATGACTTCTTCAACAAGAGAGGAATATTGGAGAAGAAACTTTAAAATCAAATTATTATTTTATTTGTATTGTATTTTCTATTTTATTTGAATTAGAGAAAAAATGCATTTTTTAAAATTTGCACTTTAGGCCAGAAAAATGTTCATCTTGTCCTAAATATTAGGTTTGGACGGTGAAAATTGTTTCTTGTATTTTTAGAATTTTTTATATTTTATTAGGATTTTTCTTTCGGGCGAAATTTTCTTTAAAAAAATCTTCTTCGCCCGACTACGCCGAAGGCCCAGCCGAGCCTGGCCAAGCCCAACCGCCAACCGCCATCGCCCCTGACCCCGTGCCCGCGCCGGACTCCGGCAGGGAGTCCGAGCTCGCCCGGCCGTCGTCGCCCCCTGCTCCAAGTCGGGACCCAGACCCCAAGGCCTCTATAAGCCACCCCGTCGCCGCCCCTCCTCCTAATCACACCTCCCGCCACTGCAGCCCGCCCCAAGCCCGAGCCGCGCCACAGCCTACTGCGCAAGCCGAAGCCGCCGCTGTAGAAGCCGCCGCCGTCGATCGGATCTCGTTGCCGGGTTTTTTTTTCGGAAACCGGTATAACAGCCGAAACCTAACCTGGTTTTTTTAGTTTTCTCGGTTTATTCGGTTTACTTTGTTTAGATCAGTTTTTACTTTAGTTCTTTAACTAACGAATGTTCGTCGGTTAGTTTCTGTTAATGAACGAATTCGTTCGTTTAGTTCTGTTAGCGGACGTTCGTCCGATAGATTTTTATTTTTAGTTTTAATTTTCGGCCAGGGACCTATCCGTGAATATTTTTCTTACAAATTAGTCCCTAATCTTCAAACACTCGTTACTTTTTACTCATTTGTCCAAATCCAGTGAAACCAATGCCTAAATCTTCGCATTGTTCCCCCCTTTCCAGATAATCAACTTGAACAAGGTTTTGACAATTTAAAATTTGGTTTCAAGCAGTTTTGAATTCAAACTTCTTTTGATCGTAGTTTGAGTTTCGTAACTCCGATTCGATTGTTTCTTTTTGCAAATCGAAGCTCTTCTCTTGAACTTTCAATTTGGATCTTTATATTTGAATTTTACCCTTGCATCTTATGCTTGAGTGCTTATGTATGCTATTATTTGTTCACGATAGAGTTTCCGGAGTACGAGGCTTGCTACTACGAATCACTAGGGTTTTCATATCGTCAGCAAGGCAAGTAACACTTTGATCATATCCCCTTATTACCCAGTTTTTATGCATTAGTTTCATTGCTCAAACATTGCATGAGTAGGACTTGTTTAACATGTGGGTATTGGGAAGTAGTTGATGAGGTAGAACCTATTGTCTTGTATCAAACCATGGGTGTTACTACGATATGCCTATACTGCTATGCTATGCTCGTATACGTGGATTGGTTTTGAGAGAATTCATGAAAGATGTGAGAGTTATTATTAACTAAGGTTAACTTAAGGTGGCTACTTTAATACGCATCTGGGTGGATTGGTTTGTGGGCACCTGGGGAATCCAATGTTGTCCAAGGAGATTCCGGGGCATCCGTGTGATCATCCTATGGTTTGCCACCCAGGCTCAAAGGGATCATAAGACTATTCATGCTAGAAACTTTCGTGTGCAGCCACAAGACAATATGGGCTCTAGCATAGTTGAGTAAGTTGTGGGAATCCTTTCCATGATGGGCTAGCAGATGTAGGGGATTGTAGGTGTACCAGCATATCTATCGGTTAAGGGGACCTCTTCGGAAAGGCTGTGTCTCGGTCATCCATTTCTCAAACACCATGCAGTGTGAGAAATACAACCGAGGAGATCGAGTCTTGTGGGGAAAAGTGCGCAAACCTCTGCAGAGTGTACAAACTAATCATGGTTAGCCGTGTCCCTGGTTATGGACATCTTGAGTATCTGGTTCTTGAGTTATTATATTGATCTGAACACTCTACTTAATTAATTTGTTGGGTTGTTAACTTTTAATTGGGATTGAGATGGGGTTACCATTCTCAATTTTTTCAACAAATTTGGTAGTTAAATAAAATATATTCCTTTGTTGTAGGGAAAAACTAGCTTTATGCAAATGATAACCTTAGAGCCTCTACCAGCCATATATGCATGTAGTTATAGCTGTTAGTTGTTCATTGCTCTATAGTGTTATCTTGCCAGCATATTCCATGTGCTGACCTACACAGGCTGCAATGTATTATGTTGCAGAGTTTTCAGATGAAGAGTAAGGTGCGCTAGGTCGTTGTCATGCACCCGGTTTTGCCGTGGAGTTGGATGGACTCTTCTACCTTCGAAGCTTCCGCTGTTATCGTATTTAGATGGCCTTCAGCCATATTATTATAATAGTTCTCTTTTGAGACATTTGATGTAATAAGTGTGTGATTGAAACTCTGTTATAAATCCTCGGGTACTGTGTGTGTCAGCAATACCAATCCAGGGATGACACTTAAACACAAAGACTTGACCATTTGAGGTCGGGTCGCTACAGGAAGAGGAAGAAACTATCTTACCTCAACCAGGAGACATGCATGTGGAGTTAAAGAAGTCAAGCCTGCCTGACATGGTTAAACCTTCCAATACTCGGTTTACCCCTTATCGTCGTATGTAGGCGGGCATTATCTCCTCTCCTACAACCAAACTACATCCCTTACTTGTTGGGGCACTAACCACTACAAGCAAGCTCCACAAGGAGATCATGGACCTTAAGCACCAAGTCAATGAGATCAAGGAGGAAACGTGTACCCTTAAGGGGATCATCACCAAGAACATCGCACAATCATCATCGAAGAAATAAACTTGAGTACACGAGTATGGGCACCACCCATGGCTTGCTCCAAGCTTGGGGGAGGTGCCCATGTATCGTATCACCATCATGTTTATCATCATTGTCTATCTTAGTTCGATCTTTAGTTATTTCGTGATTTAAAAGAACAAATTTTTAGTTGTTAGTTGTTCATTGCTCTATAGTGTTATCTTGCCAGCATATTCCATGTGCTGACCTACACAGGCTGCAACGTATTATGTTGAAGAGTTTTCAGACGAAGAGTAAGGTGCACTAGGTCGTTGTCATGCACTCAGTTTTACCGTGGAGTTGGATGGACTCTTCTACCTTCGAAGCTTCCGTTGTTATCGTATTTAGATGGCCTTCAGCCATATTATTGTAATAGTTCTCTTTTGAGACATTTGATGTAATAAGTGTGTGATTGAAACTCTGTTATAAATCCTCGAGTATTGTGTGTGTCAGCAATACCGATCCAGGGATGACACTTAAACACAAAGACTTGACCGTTTGAGGTCGGGTCGCTACAAGATGGTATCAGAGCACACGATGACTGTAGGACACGACCACTAAGATAAGCCATAGGACACTCTTCTCTACTCATTTCTGACTCTTCTCCATTTTCTACTTTATAGATGGCGGACCCGAGGAACAAGTTCACTCAACCAGATGACGACACCCCTTTCGGACGACACCTGAAGGAAGCCACTAGGTAACTGAGCATTAGAATACCAAGCTTCACCGGGACCTACACCGCCACTCTACCTGAAGAAGAGCGCTGGCTGATTCGAGTACATGTTCCAGGAAGGACATTCGCACCAGTAACTGAGCCCACAGAGTTTTCCTTTGATGCACCAACCTGGAGTCTAGGAAAGAGCATGGCAGCCCACATTGCCTGGGACGCATCGGCGAGGTATACCACAAGGATCTTAAGGACACCATCTACCAGATATGTGGACACTGATATGAGCAATGGGAGATGATTTGCACCAGGAAGGATAGATCCATTGCAGCCTACATCCAGGAGTTAAATCAGCACATTCGACGTCAGGAGAACCAGATGTGCACCAGCATGATAGACATGAAGAAAGTGATGACCAGGAACATGGAGCTAGAAGAGGAACTCAAGTCTACACGCGATGGATATGAATAAGAAATTGCAGTGGTACTGGAGAAGAATGAAGACCTGAAGAAGAAGCTATGAATATTCATGGCAGATCCCAAACCCAAGGAGGACAACCATCCTGAAGACTACATCATAATCGACGACACTGACTCCGACCCCGACAGTGATGACGATTACGAAGACGAAGCTGGAGCATATATCATGGAGTCTTCCTCCGATCAAAATTTCTAGTCGACCACCATATTATCAGTAGTACCCCCCACATGTATATAGTAGCAGTCCGAGTATTTTGTAACGGTAGGTTAGATCGATTGTATGATCTTGTTTGAATTGAATGGTGTGAAATTAATGTGTTTGTCTCATGTGCATACGGGTAGTGATCTCTCTTTAGACCTCACTCTATTCTAGTCTCACCCTTCTAAACCTATCAGATGCCTCCGAACATGACCTCGGATTTGTCTTCCCACCGGAGCTCACTCAGTTGATCCAATAGCAGAATGCCTTGATGCAGTTGCTAGTCCAGAACCAAGTCAACAAAAACAACAACAACAACAACAACAACCACCACCCACCGCCACCACCTCTGGTTGACAACTTAGCCCATTTTCTGAGGTTGAATCCACCGGTGTTTTCCAGTAGCAGCGAGCCGATTGTTGCTGGTGAATGGCTCCGCGGGATTGGAAGGGAGCTCACCACCGCAGGTTGCACCAATGCTGAGAAGGCGCGCTTTGCCGCACATCAAGTGGATAGACCCGCAGTCTCATGGTGGGAGAATTACACAACCACTTTCCCCATAGCAAATTTCACTTGGGATCAGTTCCAGCAGGCATTCCACACAACACACGTCTCAACCGGAGCTATGAGCATAAAGAAGCATGAGTTTCGCAACTTACGCCAAGGAAATCGTACTGTGGGGCAGTACGTGGATGAGTTTAGCAAGTTAGCCCGCTATGCCCCCGATGACGTGGCCATAGATGCCGCAAAGCAGGAGAAGTTTATGGAAGGGCTGAATGACGAGCTGATTATGCAGTTGATGGTGGCAACATTAACTAACTACCAGGAGTTGGTAGACAGGGTTCTTATGATTGAAGGCAAGCAGCAGCAGATAGAGAGCCACAAAAGGAAGTATGAACAGGGGAAGTACAATTCTGGAGCTCAGCAGAAGCCACATTTTACCCCAAACTCGGGGGATACACCCATAACCATGGAGGCCATACTCACAATGGAGGAAGTTCGCATAACCACGGTGGCTCTAAGAATGGAAATGGGAATGCAAGAAGCAGTAGCCAGAACCGTTCCAACCCAGCAACACCCGCTAAGGACCTGAGCCATGTCACCTGCTACAAGTGCGGGAAGACTGGACACTATGCCAATGATTGTTCTGAGTTGAAGAATGTCAATGGGAATGGAAGTTCTGGGAAGAAGCCCAACCCTTTCACCAGAGGACAGGTGAACCACGTTAACGTGGAGGAAGTTGAAGAGCAGCCGGATGCAGTTATCGGTAAGTTTTTGATTGAGTCATTTACTACTACTGTTCTTTTTGACACTGGTGCATCGCATTCATACATATCAAGGGGATTTGTGGATAAGTATAAGTTGCCCACCAAAGCCCTTAAGACACCTATGTTAGTGAGCTCTCCAGGAGCGGAGTATATGGCAAGCAGAGGATGTTTTCAAATGCCATTGACCATAGGTAGGCAAGTTTTCCCCTCAGACCTAATCATTTTTGAGTCGCAAGGATTGGATGCGATACTAGGCATGGATTGGCTATCGATGTATGGAGGAAATATCGACTGTGCTAGTAAGACAATTCTCCTTACCACCCTAGAGGGTAAACGGATCAAGTATGTGTCTAGGCATGCGCCAAGGAGGACTCAAGTAAATTCACTCTCGGGAGTTGTTCAGGAAGAAGTGCCTGTTGTGAGGGATTACCCGGATGTGTTTCCAGAGGAATTACCAGGCATGCCACCAGATCAAGACATAGAATTCTTAATAGAGCTGTTGCCAGGCACCGGACCGATATCGAAGAGACCATACCGGATGCCCGCAAATGATCTGGAGGAAATTAAGAAGCAGATTAAAGAGTTATTGGAGAAAGGTTATATCGACCTAGTTCATCACCGTGGGGAGCCCCAATGCTCTTGGTTGAGAAGAAGGATGGATCTTTGAGAATGGTTGTTGATTATCATGCATTGAATGAAGTGACGATCAAGAACAAGTACCCACTACAGATGAGCAATGATTTGTTCGACCACCTGCAGGGAGCTAAAGTATTCTCCAAGATCGATCTATGATCAGGATACCACCAGTTGAAGATCCGAGAACAGGACATACCCAAGACAGATTTTACCACAAGGTACAGGCTATATGAGTACATAGTCATGACTTTTGGATTGACTAATGCCCCTGCCTATTTTTCATGAGTATGATGAATAAGTTGTTTATGGAGTTCTTGGATAAGTTTGTTGTGGTGTTCATTGATGATATATTGGTGTACTCGAAGAATGAAGAGGAACACAAGGAACATTTGTGCTTAGTTCTCGAGAAGCTCAGAGAACATCAGCTATATGCTAAGTTTAGCAAATGTGAGTTTTGGTTGGAAGAAGTTGGATTTCTTGGGCATGTTATATCAGGAGAAGGTATAGCAGTAGACCCTACCAAGGTTCAGTATGTCACTGAGTGGTTGGCACCCACCGTAGTAGGAGAGATCCACAGTTTTGTGGGACTCGCAGGATACTATAGGAGGTTCATTGAGAATTTTTCCAAGATTGCGAAGCCCATGACAGAGTTTTTGAAGAAGGATACCAAGTTCAAATGGACAGAAGAATGTGAGGACAGTTTTCAGGAGATGAAGAAATGTTTGGTTACAGCCCCAGTGCTAATTCTTCCATATATACACAAGGACTTTCAAGTGTATTGTGACGCTTCTCGCATGGGACTTGGAGGTGTACTTATGCAAGAAGGAAGTGTTGTTTCATATGCCTCATGATACGTCTCCAACGTATCTATAATTTTAGATTGTTCCATGCTATTATATTATCTGTTTTGGATGTTTATGGGCTTTATGAAACACTTTTATATTATTTTTGGGACTAACCTATTAACCTAGAGCCCAGTGCCAGTTTCTGTTTTTTCCTTGTTTTACAGTATAGCAGAAAAGGAAAATCAAACGGAGTCTAATTGACCTAAACTTCACAAACTTATTTTTGGAACGGAAGCAATCCAGAAGACTTGGGGTGTACATAAGGGAAGCAACGAGGAAGGCACGAGGCAGGGGGGCACGCCCACCCCCTGGGCGCGCCCTCCACCCTCGTAGGCCCCTCGTGGCTCCCCTGACGTACTTCTTCCTCCTATATATATCCATATACCCTAAAAACTTCAGGGAGCACAATAGATCGGGAGTTCCGCCGCCAGAAGCCTCCGTAGCCACCGAAAACCAATCTAGACCCTTTCCGGCACCCTGCCGGAGGGGCAATCCCTCTCCGGTGGCCATCTTCATCATCCCGGCGCTCTCCATGACGAGGAGGGAGTAGTTCTCCCTCGGGGCTAAGGGTATGTACCAGTAGCTATGTGTTTGATCTCTCTCTCTCGTGTTCTTGCGGTGGTACGATCTTGATGTATCGCGAGCTTTGCTATTATAGTTGGATCTTATGATGTTTCTCCCCCTCTACTCTCTTGTAATGGATTGAGTTTTCCCTTTGAAGTTATTTTATCGGATTGAGTCTTTAAGGATTTGAGAACACTTGATGTATGTCTTGCGTGGGATACCCGTGGTGACAATGGGGTATTCTATTGATCCACTTGATGTATGTTTTGGTGATCAACTTGCGGGTTCCGCCCATGAACCTATGCATAGGGGTTGGCACACATTTTCGTCTTGACTCTCCGGTAGAAACTTTGTGGCACTCTTTGAAGTACTTTGTGTTGGTTTGAATAGATGAATCTGAGATTGTGTGATGCATATCGTATAATCATACCCACGGATACTTGAGGTGACATTGGAGTATCTAGGTGACATTAGGGTTTTGGTTGATTTGTATCTTAAGGTGTTATTCTAGTACAAACTCTATGATAGATCGAACGGAAAGAATAGCTTCATGTTATTTTACTACGGACTCTTGAATAGATCGATCAGAAAGGATAACTTTCAGGTGGTTCTGTACCCTACCATAATATCTTCGTTTGTGCTCTGCTATTAGTGAATTTGGAGTGACTCTTTGTTGCATGTTGAGGGATAGTTAAATGATCCAATTATGTTATTATTGTTGACAGAACTTGCACTAGTGAAAGTATGAACCCTAGGCCTTGTTTCAACGCATTGCAATACCGTTTGTGCTCACTTTTATCATTATTTACCTTGCTGTTTTTATATTTTTCATATTTCAAAAACCTTTATCTACCATCCATATACCACTTGTATCACCATCTCTTCACCGAACTAGTGCACCTATACAATTTACCATTGTATTGGGTGTGTTGGGGACACAAGAGACTCTTTGTTATTTTGTTGCAGGGTTGCTTGAGAGAGACCATCTTCATCCTACACCTCCTACAGATTGATAAACCTTAGGTCATCCACTTGAGGGAAATTTGCTAGTGCCTACAAACCTCTGCACTTGGAGGCCCAACAACGTCTAGAAGAAGAAGGTTGTGTAGTAGACATCAAGCTCTTTTCTGGCGCCGTTGCCGGGGAGGTTAGCGCTTGAAGGTATATCTTTAGATCTGCAATCGAATCTTTTTGTTTCTTGTTTTAGCACTAGTTTAGTTTATAAAAGAAAACTACAACAAAAAATGGAATTGAGTTTGCCTCATACACTTCATCTTTTTAATATCTTTCGTGAGTATGATGGAAAGGAAAATTGTGCCAAAGTGTTAGATGAAGAATGCATTAAAATGTTTGGCACTAAATATTTGAATGATGAGCATGATTGCAATGTTGTTAGTATGAATTCCTTGAATATCCATGATGCTAATGATATGCAAAGCCACAAGCTTGGGGAAGCTATGTTTGATGAAGATGATATTTTTTGTCCCCCAAGTTTTGATGAGCAAATTTATTATGATGAAAGCATGCCTCCTATTTATGATGATTATATTGATTAAAGTGGATTTGGAGAGGTCATGACTTTATTTTGTGATGAATCCACTATTCCGGAAGAGGTTCCAATTGATTATGAGAACAAAGTTGCTATCTATGATGATTATTGTGATGACTTGTATGCTATAAAGAATAATGATATCCATGAAACTTGTCATCATGATTTTAGTTTTCAATTGGATTATGCCTCACATGATAATTATTTTGTTGAGTTTGCTCCCACTATTATTCATGAGAAGAATTTTGCTTATGTGGAGAGTAATAAAATTTCTATGCTTGTAGATCATGAAAAGAATGCTTTAGGTTCTAGTTATATTGTTGAACTTATTCACGATTCTACTGAAAATTATGAGGGAGGAACATATGCTTGTAGGAATTGCAATAATATCAAGTTTCCTCTCTATGTGCATAAAATTTTGAAGTTTTGCTTGCTTTACCTTCCTATGCAAGTTGATTCTTGTTCCCATAAGTTGTTTGCTCACAAAATCCCTATGCATAGGAAGTGGGTTAGGCTTAAATGTGCTAGTCATACTCTTTATGATGCTCTCTTTATGTTTCAATTCTTATCTTTTATGTGAGCATCATTGAAATCATCATGCCTAGCTAGGGGCGTTAAACGATAGCGCTTGTTGGGAGGCAACCCAACTTTATTTTTGTTCCTTGATTTTTGCTCCTGTTTAGTAATAAATAATTTATCTGGCCTCTGTTATGATTGAGTTTTTATGTTTTATTTAGTGTTTGTGCCAAGTAGAACCGTTGGGAAGACTTGGGGAAAGTCTTGTTGATCTTGCTGTAAAAAACAGAAACTTTAGCGCTCACGAGAATTGCTGCCATTTTTATTTAGAGAGTGATATTTAGTTAATTATTTTTGCAGATGATTAATATATAAATTCCTCAGGTCCAGCAATTTAGTTTAAAATTTTTGGGGTTCCAGAAGTATACGTTTGATCCAGATTACTACAGACCGTTCTGTTTTTGACAGATTCTGTTTTCTATCTGTTGTTTGCTTATTTTGATGAAACTATGAGTAGTACCGGAGGGTATGAACCATAGAGAATTTGGAATACAATAGGTTTAACACCAATATAAATAAAGAATGAGTTAATTACAGTACCTTGAAGTGGTGTTTTGTTTTCTTTCACTAACGGAGCTTACGAGTTTTCTGTTAAGTTTTGTGTTGTGAAGTTTTCAAGTTTTGGGTAAAGATTCGATGGACTATGGAATAAGGAGTGGCAAGAGCCTAAGCTTGGGGATGCCCAAGGCACCCCAAGGTAATATTCAAGGACAACCAAAAGCCTAAGCTTGGGGATGCCCCGGAAGGCATCCCCTCTTTCGTCTTCGTTCATCGGTAACTTTACTTGGAGCTATATTTTTATTCGCCACATGATATGTGTTTTGCTTGGAGCGTCATTTTATTTACTTTTGTTTTGCTTGCTGTTTTAATAAAATACCAAGACCTGAAATTCTTAAATGTTAGAGAGTCTTCACATAGTTGCATAATTATTCAACTACTCATTGATCTTCACGTATATCTTTCGGAGTAGTTTGTTGTTTGCTCTAGTACTTCACTTATATCTTTTAGAGCATGGTGGTAGTTTTAATTTGAAGAAATAGATGAACTCTCATGCTTCACTTAGATTATTTTGAGAGTCTTATAGCATGGTAATTTGCTTAAATAATCCTAATATGCTAGGTATTCAAGATTAGTAAAAAAATTCTTATGAGTGTTTTGAATACTAAGAGAAGTTTTATGCTTGATGATTGTTTTGAGATATGGAGGTAATAATATCAAAGTCGTGCTAGTTGAGTAGTTGTGAATTTGAGAAATTCTTGTGTTGAAGTTTGCAAGTCCCATAGCATGCACATATGGTAAACGTTATGTAACAAATTTGAAACATGAGGTGTTCTTTGATTGTCCTCCTTATGAGTGGTGGTCAGGGACGAGCGATGGTCTTTTCCTACCAATCTATCCCCCTAGGAGCATGCGCGTAGTGCTTGGTTTTTGATGAATTGTAGATTTTTGCCATAAGTATGTCAGTTCTTTATGACTAATGTTGAGTCCATGGATTATATGCACTCTCACCCTTCCATCATTGCTAGCATCTTCGGTACCGTGCATTGCCCTTTCTCACATTGAGAGTTGGTGCAAACTTGGCCGGTGCATCCAAACCCCGTGATATGATACGCTCTTTCACACATAAACCTCCTTATATCTTCCTCAAAACAGCCACCATACCTACCTATTATGGCATTTCCATAGCCATTCCGAGATATATTGCCATGCAACCTTCCATCGTTCCGTTTATTATGACACGCATCATCGTATTTGTGGCAAAGCCACCATTCATAATTTTTCATACATGTCACTCTTGATTCATCTCAATCCCGGTACACCGCCGGAGGCATTCATATAGAGTCATACTTTGTTCTAGTATCGAGTTGTAATCATTGAGTTGTAAATAAATAGAAGTGTGATGATCATCATTTTCTAGAGCATTGTCCCAAGTGGAAAAAATGAGAGAAAAAGAGAGAAGGGACAATGCTACTATCCTTTGCCACACTTGTGCTTCAAAGTAGCACCATAATCCTCATGATAGAGAGTCTCTTGTTTTGTCACTTTCATATACTAGTGGGAATTTTTCATTATAGAAGTTGGCTTGTATATTCCAACAATGGGCCTCCTCAAGTGCCCTAGGTCTTCGTGAGCAAGCAAGTTGGATGCACACACACTTAGTTTCTTTTGTTGAGCTTCCATACATTTATAGCTCTAGTGCATCCGTTGCATGGCAATCCCTACTCCTTGCATTAACATCAATCGATGGGCATCTCCATAGCCCATTGATTATCCTTGTTGATGTGAGACTTTCTCCTTTTTTTCTTCTCCACATAACCCCCATCATCATATTCTATTCCACCCATAGTGTTATGTCCATGGCTCGCGCTCATGTATTGCGTGAAGGTTTATAAAGTTTGAGATTACTAAAGTATGAAACAATTGCTTGGCTTGTCATCGGGGTTGTGCATGATGAGAGCATTCTTGTGTGACGAAAATGGAGCATGACTAAACTATATGATTTTGTAGGGATGAACTTTCTTTGGCCATGTTATTTTGAGAAGACATGATTGCTTAGTTAGTATGCTTGAAGTATTATTGTTTCTATGTCAATATTAAACTTTTGTCTTGAATCTTATGGATCTGAATATTCTTGACACAATAAAGAGAACTACATGGATAAATATGTTAGGTAGCATTCCACATCCAAAATTCTGTTTTTATCATTTACCTACTCGAGGACGAGCAGGAATTAAGCTTGGGGATGCTGATACGTCTCCAACATATCTATAATTTTTGATTGTTCCATGCTATTATATTATCAACCTTGGATGTTTTATATGCATTTATATGCTATTTTAAATGATTTTTGGGACTAACCTATTAACCCAGAGCCCAGTGCCAGTTTCTGTTTTTTCCCTTGTTTCAGAGTATTGCAGAAAAGGAAAATCAAACGGAGTCCAATTGACCTAAAACTTCACGGAACTTATTTTTGGAAGGAAAGCAACCCGGGAGACATGGAGGACACGTCAAGGAAGCTTCGAGGAAGCCACGAGGTAGGGGGCGCGCCCTCCACCCTCGTGGGCCCCTCGTGGCCCCCCTGACATACTTCTTCCGCCTATATATCTCCATGTACCCTAAAATGATCAGGGAGCAGAATAGATCAGGAGTTCCGCCGCCAGAAGCCTCCGTAGCCACCGAAAACCAATCTAGACCCGTTCCGGCACCCTGCCGGATGGGGCAATCCCTATCCGGTGGCCATCTTCATCATCCGGGTGCTCTCCATGACGAGGAGGGAGTAGTTCTCCCTCGGGGCTGAGGGTATGTACCAGTAGCTATGTGTTCGATCTCTCTCTCTCATGTTCTTGAGGTGATATGATCTTGATGTATCACGAGCTTTGCTATTATATTTGGATCCTACGATGTTTTCTCCCCCCTCTACTCTCTTGTAATGGATTGAGTTTCCCCTTTGAAGTTATCTTTTCGGATTGAGTCTTTAAAGATTTGAGAACACTTGATGTATGCCTTGCCGTGCGTATCTGTGGTGCCAATGGGATATCACGTGATTCACTTGATGTATGTTTTGCTGATCAACTTGCGGGTTCCGCCCATGAACCTATGCATAGGGTTGGCACACGTTTTCGTCGTGATTCTCCGGTAGAAACTTTGGGGCACTCTTTGAGGTTCTATGTGTTGGTTGAATAGATGAATCTGAGATTGTGTGATGCATATCATATAATCATACCCACAGATACTTGAGGTGACATTGGAGTATCTAGGTGACATTAAGGTTCTGGTTGATTTTTGTCTTAAGGTGTTATTCTAGTATGAACTCTAGGGTTGTTTGTGACACTTATATGAATAGCCCAATAGATTGATTGGAAAGAATAACTTTGAGGTGGTTTCGTACCCTACCATAATCTCTTCGTTTGTTCTCCACTATTAGTGACTTTGGAGTGACTCTTTGTTGCATGTTGAGGGATAGTTATGTGATCCAATTATGTTATTATTGTTGAGAGAACTTGCACTAGTGAAAGTATGAACCCTAGGCCTTGTTTCCTAGCATTGCAATACCGTTTGTGCTCACTTTTACTATTTGTTACCTTGTTGTTTTTATATTTTTAGATTACAATACTCATATCTACCATCCATATACCACTTGTATCACCATCTCTTCGCCGAACTAGTGCACCTATACAATTTACCATTGTATTGGGTGTGTTGGGGACACAAGAGACTCTTTGTTATTTGGTTGCAGGGTTGCTTGAGAGAGACCATCTTTATCCTACGCCTCCTACGGATTGATAAACCTTAGGTCATCCACTTGAGGGAAATTTGCTACTGTCCTACAAACCTCTGCACTTGGAGGCCCAACAACGTCTACAAGAAGAAGGTTGTGTAGTAGACATCAGGGTGCCCTCAGACCGCCTCTTTGCTCTATAAATACCCCAAAACTAACAGAACCCTATGGGAGTCGATGAAATATTCATCCAGCCGCCTCAGAGTCCAGAACCACCAGATCCAATCTAGACACCATCACGGAGGGGTTCACCACTTCCATTGGTGCCTCTCCGATGATGCGTGAGTAGTTCTTTGTTGACCTTCAGGTCTGTAGTTAGTAGCTAGATGGCTTCATCTCTCTCTCTCTTGATTCTCAATAGAATGGTCTCTTGGAGATCCATATGATGTAACTCTTTTGTGGTGTGTTTGTTGGGATCGATGAACTTCGAGTCTGTGATCAGATCTATCTTTTTATATCCATGAAAGTATTTGAGTTTCTTTGATCTCTTATTGCCTTGTATTTATTCTCCGATATTTGGGTTTTGTTCGGCCAACTTGATCTATTTATCTTGCAATGGGAAGAGGTGCCTGGTAGTGGGTTCGATCTTACGGTGCTTGATCCCAGTGACAGAAAGGGAACCGACACGTATGTATCGTTGCTAGTAAGGATAAAAATATGAGATCTATATCTACCGCCATATAGATAAATGGATCTTGTCTACATCATGTCATTGTTCTTATTGCATTACTTCATTTTCCATGAACTTAATACACTATATGCATGCTGGATAGCGGTCGATGTGTGGAGTAATAGTAGTAGATGCAGGCAAGAGTCGGTCTACTAATCTTGGACGTGATGCCTATGTAATGATCATTGCCTGGATATCGTCATAATTATTTGAAGTTCTATCAATTGCCCAACAGTAATTTGTTTACCCACTGTTTGCTATTTTTCTTGAGAGAAGCCACTAGTGAAACCTATGGCCCCCGGGTCTTCTTTCTCATATATTTGCCTTTACGATCTACCTTTTTATTTGCTTTTATTTTCAGATCTATTAAACCAAAAACCCAAAAATACCTTGCGGAAATTTATTTTATTTGGCGTTCGGTCTATCCATATTTACAACTTTATCTCCCGTTACACGCCGTTTCTCGCGCCGTTACCCGAAAGGGATTGACAACCCCTATAACACGTCAGGTTGAGAGGTGTTGTTATTTGTGTGCGGGGGATGTTTACGTTGTGTTGCTTGGTTCTCCTACTGGTTCGATAACCTTGGTTTCATAACTGAGGGAAATACCTACCGTCACTGTGCTACATCATCCCTCCCTCTCCAGGGAATTACCGACGTAGTTGCAGCTACCATCAAGGAGAATTTCTGGCACCGTTGCCGGGGAGGATCTTCAACATAACCAGGTTCCTAATCACAAATCTCATCTCCTTGCAATTTACATTATTCGCCATTTGCCTCTCATTTTCCTCGCCCCCACTTCACAAAAAATTGTCGTTTTATTCGCCTCTCTTTTTTCGTTCGCCGTTTTCTTGTCGGATCTATCCTTTGCTTGCAATCATGAGTGATTTCGGAATGGCACCAACAGATGATGGCTTGACTCATAAGATTGGATGTACAAGCAATCTGGATGCTAAAAATTTTATCTTGGGGCAAGGGAACATTATGGGAAAAGAACGTATCCAAGAATTTTTCAATTATGTCAGAAATCTAAGTCTGGATGATGCTCCTATACTTAAAACTACTAGATCTTATGTGGATGCTATTTCAGCACTAGTTCTGAAACTTGAAAGCAAATTTATCCGCACTCATCCTACTTTGCAAAGATTGTTTTTGGAGCTTCCCGAAATAAAGAATCCTAGAGCCAAAAAGTTGGCCACTCTCGTTCTTATGAATGAGTTTGACTACATAATTCAGGAACCTAGGGAAATCTTTGATTTTTATGGTATGAATCGTGAAAAACCCGTGATAGATGAAATTATTTACAATAGTGACTATGCACTAAGGCATTTGCTTGGGGATAATAAGATCTTTGATGAGAATCTTAAAAAGGAGGTCCCCGTTCTAGATATAATCCAACAAGTTTTTAATAAGGTTAATCAACACTATTCTTGGATTGTAGCGGGAAATCAAAGGGGTTATGATGAAAATCAACTAAGGAATGCTAAAGTTTCTATGGACAATATGTTTTATGTTGTGTTTAAAAAACCTCTTGATAAAAATACCCCCAAGAAAATTAAGAAGAATAAGAAGGATGACAAAACTTAGATCCTTGCTTTATGCCTAGCTAAGGGCGTAAAACTATAGCGCTTGTTGGGAGGCAACCCAATGAATAAAATTTATTTTTGCTTATTGCTTTCTGTTCTTGTGTGTTTACACAATTATGCTACTGTTATGATTGTGTTTTTTTGTTTTTAGTGTTTGTGCCAAGTAAATCCTTTAGGATCTTCTTGGGCAATAGTTGTTTGATCTTGCTGAAAAAACAGAAACTTTTCCGCTCACAAAATTAATTTTTATTTTATACCAGAGAGCGATAAAATACCCATTCCAATTGCAGTAGATCAATATACAAATTTCTCAGGTCGTCCTAATTTTTCATACTTTTTTGAGTTACAGAAGTATTCGAAATAGTCAAATTGCTACAGATTGTTCTGTTTTGACAGATTCTGTTTTCTTTGTGTTGTGTGCTTATTTTGATGGCTCTATGGTTTTCTTTGATGAGTTTTTGCCATAGAAAGGTTGGAATACATTAGATATAATACAAAAACAAAATATGAATTGGTTTGGTATAGCACTTATAGTAGTGATTTATTATTCTTATACTAACGGATCTCACGGAGGCTTTGTTGAGTTTTGTGTGATTGAAGTTTTCAAGTTTTGGGTTATCTTACGATGGATGAAGAAAGGATGTAAGAGCCTAAGCTTCGGGATGCCCCGGCATCCCAAGATATTATCCAAGAATGAGCAACCAACTAAGCTTGGGGATGCCCCCGAGTGGCATCCCCGCTTTCTTCCAACAACTATCGGTATTTTACTCGAGGCTATATTTTTATTCGTCACATGATATATGTTTTGCTTGGAGCGTATTGTATGATATGTGTCTTTGTTTGTTTTATTTTGTGTTTGAAGTCATCAATCCTTGCTGGACACACCTATTTGAGAGTGCCAAAAGTATGTCATGACTTGTTAGAATTGCTCTCTATGCTTCACTTAAATCTTTTATGAGCTAGGACTTGCTCTCTTGCTTCACTTAGATTTATTTGAGAGTTAGTAAAATTTTGAAGAAATTTTCTCTTGCTTCACTTAAATTATTTTGAGAGAAATAAATTTGTTATGCTCATGATGTTCACTTATATTTGTTTGATCTTATGAAAAGCAACACATGAAAATTAGTCCCAAAGTGATAGATATCCAAGAAGGATAAAGTAAAAGAAAATGTCATGAAGATCATTGGACAAAATAAACTTGATTCTTAGTAATAGTTTTGAGATATGATGATGTGATATGTGAGTCATCTTGATGAGTAATTATGCTTTAGTAGGAATATTGCTGTTAAGGTTTGTGATTCCCTATGCATGAACGGAAGTCAATAATCATGCAATGAAAATTATATCCTACTTGTGGTGCATTATTCAGTGTTAATTATGCTTAATGCTTGCTTATGAGATTATTCGTTTCTTGGTTGGTCGCTTCCCAATCTTTTTGCTAGCCTTCATTTTGCACTAAGTATGATCACTACTTGTGCATCCAAAATCCTTTAAACTAGTTTTGCCACATGAGTCCACTATATCTACCTATATGTGTGTCGGTGTACAAAAGTAGGGGCTCTCCTTCATACCCCTTTACTTGTGCACGGGCAGTCAGAGCCGCGCTACTACCTCTTGAGCACTGCGTTGGATTTCCCCGAAGAGGAAAGGATGATGCAGCAAAGTAGCATAAGTATTTCCCTTAGTTTTTGAGAACCAAGGTATCAATCCAGTAGGAGGTTGCGTGCGCGTCCCTAGTGCCTGCAGAAAACAAATAACTCCTCGCAACCAACGCGATAAGGGGTTGTCAATCCCTTCACGGTCACTTACGAGAGTGAGATCTGATAGATATGATAAGATAATATTTTTGTGATAAAGATGCAAAGTAAAATAAAAGCAAAGTAAAAAAGCAAAGGAAATAACTAAGTATTGGAAGATTAATATGATGAAGATAGACCCGGGGGCCATAGGTTTCACTAGTGGCTTCTCTCAAGAGCATAAGTATTTTACGGTGGGTGAAAGAATTATTGTTGAGAAATTGACAGAATTGAGCATAGTTATGAGAATATCTAGGTATGATCATGTATATAGGCATCACGTCCGAGACAAGTAGACCGACTCCTGCCTGCATCTACTACTATTACTCCACTCATCGACTACTATCCAGCATGTATCTAGAGTATTAAGTTAATGAAAACAGAGTAATGCCTTAAGCAAGATGACATGATGTAGAGGGATAAATTCATGCAATATGATAAAAAAAACCCATCTTGTTATCCTCGATGGCAACAATACAATACGTGCCTTGCTTCCCCTACTGTCACTGGGAAAGGACACCGCAAGATTGAACCAAAAGCAAAGCACTTCTCCCATTGCAAGAAAGATCTATCTAGTAGGCAAAATCCAACTGATAATTCAAAGAGACTTGCAAATATAACCAATCATACATAAAAGAATTCAGAGAAGATTCAAATATTGTTCATAGATAAACTTGATCATAAACCCACAATTCATCGGTCTCAACAAACACACCGCAAAAAGAAGATTACATCGAATAAATTTCCACAAGAGAGGGGGAGAACATTGTATTTATATCCAAAAAGAGAGAAGAAGCCATCTAGCTATCAACTATGGACCCGAAGGTCTGAGGTAAACTACTCACACTTCATCAGAGAGGCTATGGTGTTGATGTAGAAGCCCTCCGTGATGGATACCCCCTCAGCCGGAGCTCCGGAACAGGCCCCAAGATGGGATCTCATGGATACAGAAAGTTGCGGCGGTGGAATTAGGGTTTTGGCTCCGTATCTGATTGTTTGGGGGTACATAGGTATATATAGGAGGAAGGAGTACGTCGGTGGAGCAACAGGGGGCCCACGAGGGTGGAGGGCGCGCCTGGGGGGGTAGGCGCGCCCCCTACCTCGTGGCCTCCTCTTTTGTTTCTTGACGTAGGGTCCAAGTCTCCTGGATCATGTTCGGTGAGAAAATCACATTCCCGAAGGTTTCATTCCGTCTGGACTCCATTTGATATTCCTTTTCTTCGATACCCTAAAATAGGCAAAAAAACAGCAATTCTGGGCTGGGCCTCCGGTTAATAGGTTAGTCCCAAAAATAATATAAAGTGGAAAATAAAGCCCAATAATGTCCAAAACAGTAGATAATATAGCATGGAGAAATCAAAAATTATAGATACGTTGGAGACGTATCAAGCATCCCCAAGCTTATTTCCTGCTCGTCCTCGAGTAGGTAAATGATAAAAACAGAATTTTTGATGCGGAGTGCTACTTGGCATAATTTCAATATAATTCTTCTTAATTGTGGTATGAATATTCAGATCCGAAAGATTCAAGACAAAAGTTCATATTGACATAAAAATAATAATACTTCAAGCATACTTAACTAAGCAATTATGTCTTCTTGAAATAACATGGCCAAAGGAAGTTCATCCCTACAAAATCATATAGTTTAGGCATGCTCCATTTTCGTCACACAAGAATGCTCTCATCATGCACAACCCCGATGACAAGCCAAGCAATTGTTTCACTTTAGTAATCTCAAACCTATAAACTTTCATGCAATATATAAGCGCGAGCCATGGACATAACACTATGGGTGGAATAGAATGTGATGATGGGGGTTATGTGGAGAAGACAAAAAAGGAGAAAGTCTCACATCAATGAGGCTAATCAATGGGCTATGGAGATGACCATCGATTGATGTTAATGCAAGGAGTAGTGATTGCCATGCAACAGATGCACTAGAGCTATAAATGTATGAAAGCTCAACAAAAGAAACTAAGTGGGTGTGCATCCAACTTGCTTGCTCACGAATACCTAGGGCACATGAGGAGGCCCATTGTTGGAATATACAAGACAAGTTCTATAATGAAAAATTCCCACTAGTATATGAAAGTGACAAAAGACTCTCTATCATGAAGATTATGGTGCTACTTTGAAGCACAAGTGTGGCAAAGGATAGTAGCACTGTCCCTTCTCTCTTTTTCTCTCATCTTTTTTGGGGCCTTCTCTTTTTTATGGCCTTTCTTTTATATATATATATATATTTCTCACTTGGGACAATGCTCTAGAAAATGATGATCATCACACTTCTATTTATTTACAACTCAATGATTACAACTCGATACTAGAACAAAAGATGACTCTATATGAATGCCTCCGGCGGTGTACCGGGATATGCAATAAATCAAGACTGACATGTATGAAAATTATGAATGGTGGCTTTGCCACAAATACTATGTCAACTACATGATCATGCTAAGCAATAGGACAATGATGAATATGTCATGATAAACGGAATGGTGGAAAGTTGCATGGCAATATATCTCGGAATGGCTATGGAAATGCCATAATAGGTAGGTATGGTGGCTTTTTTGAGGAAGATATAAGGAGGTTTACGTGTGAAAGAGCGTATCATATCATGGGGTTTGGATGCACCGGCGAAGTTTGCACCAACTCTCAATGTGAGAAAGGGCAATGCACAGTACCAAAGAGGCTAGCAATGATGGAAGGGTGAGAGTGCGTATAATCCATGCACTCAACATTAGTCATAAAGAACTCACATACTTATTGCAAAAATCTACAAGTCATCAAAAACCAAGCACTACGCGCATGCTTCTAGGGGGATAGATTGGTAGGAAAATACCATCGCTCGTCCCCGACCGCCACTCATAAGGAAGACATTCAAAGAACACCTCATGTTTCAAATTTGTTACATAACGTTTACCATACGTGCATGCTACAGGACTTGCAAACTTCAACACAAGCATTTCTCAAATTCACAACTACTCAACTAGCACGACTTTGATATTATTACCTCCATATCTCAAAACAATCATCAAGCATCAAACTTCTCTTAGTATTCAAAATACTTATAAGAAATTTTTTATTAATCTTGAATACCTAGCATATTAGGATTATTTGAGAAAATTACCATGCTATTTAAGACTCTCAAAATAATCTAAGTGAAGCATGAGAGATCAATAGTTTCTATAAAACAAATCCACCACCGTGCTCTAAAAGATATAAGTGAAGTACTAGAGCAAAACTATATAACTCAAAAGATATAAGCAAAGCACATAGAGTATTCTAACAAATTCCAAATCATGTATGGCTCTCTCAAAAGGTGTGTACAGAAAGGATGATTGTGGTAAACTAAAAAGCAAAGACTCAAATCATACAAGACGCTCCAAGCAAAACACATATCATGTGGTGAATAAAAATATAGCTCCAAGTAAAGTTACCGATAGAAGTAGACGAAAGAGGGGATGCCTTCCGGGGCATCCCCAAGCTTTGGCTTTTAGGTGTCCTTAGATTATCTTGGGGGTGCCATGGGAATCCCCAAGCTTAGGCTCTTGCAACTCCTTGTTCGATATTCCATCAAATCTTTACCCAAAACTTGAAAACTTCACAACACAAAACTCAAAGTAGAAAATCTCGTGAGCTCCGTTAGCGAAAGAAAACAAAAGACCACTTCAAGGTACTGTAGTGAACTCATTATTTATTTATATTGGTGTTAAATCTATTGTATTACAACTTTCTCTATGGTTTATAAACTATTGTACTAGCCATAGATTCATCAAAATAAGCAAACAACACATGAAAAACAGAATCTGTCAAAAACAGAACAGTCTGTAGTAATCTGTAGCTAGCAAAAGATCTGGAACCCCAAAAATTCTAAAATAAATTGCTGGACGTGAGGAATTTATTTATTAATCATCTGAAAAAAGAATTAACTAAATATCACTTCCCAAATAAAAATGGCAGCAGTTCTCGTGAGCACTAAAGTTTCTGTTTTTTACAGCAAGATATCAAGACTTTCCCCAGATCTTCCCAACGGTTCTACTTGGCACAAACACTAATTAAACAAAAAAACACAACCAAAACAGAGGCTAGGTAAATTATTTATTACTAAACAGGAGAAAAAAGCAAGGAATAAAAATAAAATTGGGTTGCCTCCCAACAAGCGCTATCGTTTAACGCCCCTAGCTAGGCATAAAAAGTAAGGATAGATCTAGGTATTGCCATCTTTGGTAGGCAATCCATAAGTGGCTCTCATAATAGATTCATAAGGTAATTTAATTTTATTTCTAGGAAAGTGTTCCATGCCTTTCCTTAGCGGAAATTGGAATCTAATATTTCCTTCCTTCATATCAATAATTGCACCAATCGTTCTAAGGAAAGGTCTACCAAGAATGATAGGACATGAAGGATTGCAATCTATATCAAGAACGATAAAATCTACGGGCACATAATTCCTATTTGCAACAATAAGAACATCATTAATTCTTACCATGGGTTTCTTAATAATGGAATCCGCAAGGAGCAAGTTTAGAGAGCAATCATCAAAATCACGGAAACCTAACAAATCACACAAAGTCTTTGGAATCATGGAAACACTAGCACCCAAATAACATAAAGCATAGAACTCATGATCTTTGATCTTAATTTTAATAGTTGGTTCCCACTCATCATAAAGTTTTCTAGGGATAGAAACTTCCAACTCAAGTTTTTCTTCATAAGATTGCATCAAGGCATCAATGATATGTTTAGTAAACACTTTATTTTGACTATAAGCATGAGGAGAATTTAGCATGGATTGTAACAAGGAAATACAATCAATCAAAGAGCAATTTTCATAATTAAATTCCTTGAAATCCAAAATAGTGGGTTTAGCAACATCTAGGGTTTTAATTTCTTCAATCCCACTTTCATCAAATTTAGCATCAAGATCTAAAAACTCCGAATTTTTGGAACGCCTTCTAGGTAAAGGTGGATCATATTCAGTCCCATCATTATCAAGATTCATATTGAAAAACAAATATTTAATAGGGGGCACATCAATAACTTTTAGATCTTCATCTTTATTTTCATAGGAACTAGAAGAACATGCTTTTATAAAGGCATCTTTCTTAGCACGCATCCTAGCAGTTCTATCTTTGCATTCATCAATGGAAATTCTCATGGCTTTGAGAGACTCATTGATATCATGCTTAGGTGGAATAGATCTAAGTTTCAAAGAATCAACATCAAGAGAAATTCTATCAACGTTCCTAGCCAAATCATCAATCTTAAGCAATTTTTCTTCAATCAAAGCATTGAAATTCTTTTGCGAAGTAATAAATTATTTAATATTAGATTCAAAATCAAAGGGAATCTCATTATAATTTCCATAAGAGTTGTTGTAGGAATTTCCATAATTATTAGAGGGATTACTAGGATAAGGCCCAGGATTAAAACTTCCTCTATACGCGTTGTTACCAAAATTATTCCTACCAACAAAATTCACATCCATAGATTCATTATTATTCTCAATCAAAGTAGACAAGGGCATATCATTAGGATCAGAACAAACACTCTTACTAGCAAATAATTTCATAAGTTCATCCATCTTTCCACTCAAAACATTAATTTCTTCTATCGCATGCACCTTTTTATTAGTAGATCTTTCAGTATGCCATTGGGAATAATTAACCATAATATTATCTAGGAGTTTAGTAGCTTATCCTAAAGTGATTTCCATAAAAGTGCCTCCCGCGGCCGAATCTAAAAGATTTCTAGAAGCAAAATTCAATCCGGCATAAAATTTTTGTATAATCATCCACAAATTCAAACCATGAGTAGGGCGATTACGTATCATTAATTTCATCCTCTCCCAAGCTTGTGCAACATGTTCATGATCAAGTTGCTTAAAATTCATAATATCGTTTCTAAGGGAGATGATCTTAGCAGGAGGGAAATACTTAGAGATAAAAGCATCTTTGCACTTGTTCCAAGAATCAATACTATTTTTAGGCAAAGAGGAAAACCAAGCTTTAGCACGGTCTCTAAGAGAAAAAGGAAATAGCTTCAACTTGACAATATCATTGTCCACATCTTTATTCTTCTGCATATCACACAAATCAACAAAGCTATTTAGATGGGTAGCGGCATCTTCACTAGGAAGGCTGGAGAATGGATCTTTCATGACAAGATTCAGCATCGGTAAGAGGAGCAATCGGAGTGCTAATAAAATCATTGTTGTTGGTATTGGTAAAGTCACACAGTTTAGTGTTATCTTGAGCCATCATGACAAGCAAGCAATCCAACACACAAGCAAACAAAAAGCAAGCGGGAAAAAAGAGGCAAATAGAGAAAGAGAGGGAGGATAGAGAGAGAGAGAGGGCGAATAAAACGGCAAGGGTGAAGTGGGGGAGAGGAAAACGAGAGGCAAATGGCAAATAATGTAATGCGGGAGATAAGGATTGTGATGGGTACTTGGTATGTTGACTTTTGTGTAGACTCCTCGGCAATGGCGCCAGAAATGGCTCATTGTCGAGAGTCAGATCTTGACTTGCGCGAACCTCCCCAGCAACGGCGCCAGAAATGGCTCGTTGTCGGGAGTCAGATCTTGACTTGCGCGAACCTCCCCGGCAACGGCGCCAGAAATCCTTCTTGCTACCTCTTGAGCACTGCGTTGGATTTCCCCGAAGAGGAAAGGATGATGCAGCAAAGTAGCGTAAGTATTTCCCTCAGTTTTTGAGAACCAAGGTATCAATCCAGTAGGAGGTTGCGCGTGCGTCCCTAGTACCTGCACAAAACAAATAACTCCTCGCAACCAACACGTTAAGGGGTTGTGAATCCCTTCACAGTCACTTACGAGAGTGAGATGTGATAGATTTGATAAGATGATATTTTTGGTATTTTTGTGATAAAGATGCAAAGTAAAATAAAAGAAAAGTAAAAAAGCAAAGGAAATAACTAAGTATTGGAAGATTAATATGATGAAGATAGACCCGGGGGCCATAGGTTTCACTAGTGGCTTCTCTCAAGAGCATAAGTATTTTACGGTGGGTGAAAGAATTACTATTGAGCAATTGACAGAATTGAGCATAGTTATGAGAATATCTAGGTATGATCATGTATATAGGCATCACGTCCGAGACAAGTAGACCGACTCCTACCTGCATCTACTACTATTACTCCACTCATCGACCGCTATCCAGCATGCATCTAGAGTATTAAGTTCATGAAAACAGAGTAACGCCTTAAGCAAGATGACATGATGTAGAGGGATAAATTCATGCAATATGATAAAAAACATCTTGTTATCCTCGATGGCAACAATACAATACGTGCCTTGCTGCCCCTACTGCCACTGGGAAAGGACACCGCAAGATTGAACCCAAAGCTAAGCACTTCTCCCATTGCAAGAAAGATCAATCTAGTAGGCCAACCCAAACTGATAATTTGAAGAGACTTGCAAAGATAACCAATCATATATAAAAGAATTCAGAGAAGATCAAATATTGTTCATAGATAAACTTGATTATAAACACACAATTCATCGGTCTCAACAAACACACCGCAAAAAGAAGATTACATCGAATAGATCTCCACAAGAGAGGGGGAGAACATTGTATTGAGATCCAAAGAGAGAGAAGAAGCCATCTAGCTAATAACTATGGACACGAAGGTCTGAGGTAAACTACTCACACTTCATCGGAGAGGCTATGGTGTTGATGTAGAAGCCCTCCGTGATGGATACCCCCTCCGGCGGAGCTCTGGAACAGGCCCCAAGATGGGATCTCGTGGATACAGAAAGTTGCGGCGGTGGAATTAGGGTTTTGGCTCCGTATCTGATCATTTGGGGGTATGTAGGTATATATAGGAGGAAGGAGTACGTCGGTGGAGCAACAGGGGGCCCACGAGGGTGGAGGGCGCGCTTGGGGGGGTAGGCGCGCCCCCTACCTCGTGGCCTCCTATTTTGTTTCTTGACGTAGGGTCCAAGTCTCCTGGATCATGTTCGGTGAGAAAATCACATTCCTGAAGGTTTCATTCCATTTGGAATCCGTTTGATATTCCTTTTCTTCAAAACCCTAAAATAGGCAAAAACAACAATTCTGGGCTGGGCCTCCGGTTAATAGGTTAGTCCCAAAAATAATATAAAAGTGGAAAATAAAGCCCAATAATGTCCAAAAGAGTAGATAATATATCATGGAGCAATCAAAAATTATAGATGCGTTGGAGACATATCATGCACCCATGGCCGCGCTGAGCAGGGTGGAGGAGGGAAGCCGGAGCACAAGACGACTGAAGCAACGCCAAGACCAGAGGCACGGAGAGCAAAAGGGCGAGGTGGACTCCCCAAGCAAGACCCTTTCCGGGGCGGCTTCCGCAGCACCAGCAAGATCCTTGCCTGGGCAACATGCCCAATGCCATTAGAGCGTGCCGCCCTTGAGCCAAGGGGTTCCAACACCATCAACCACATTGGAACCAAGGCTCGGGAGGTGCCTCCATGGTGGCATGTAGATCTTTGTGGAGATCATAAATACACAAGAATCAGATGAGGACCAGAAGACGACGATCCTTGGCAAGATCCTTGCCAAGGAAATCAACAAGACCCCCGGCAAGATCCTTGCTGGGGATGACCGCAGTGCCACTGCAAGACCTTTGTCGGGCCCCCGGCAAGACCCTTGCCGAGGACATCTACGGGGCCGCAGCCAGGCCCACGTCTGCCAAGGCTCCACCGCAGCTCCCATGCAGTTGCTAGCTCAACCAGCTGGGCAGGCATCTGCATGGCAGCATGCGGCCTCCACACCGACTCAGCAAGCGCCTGCGTGGTGGCATGCAGATCTTCGTGAAGACTCCGCCACCACACTAGCCTAGCAGCCAGCCAACGTGGCGCTACAATGCCTCGTCAACTCGGATGCGCGTCAGAGCCAGGCGAGGCGGCGACAACTTGGACGAGCTTCCTAGCTGTCCCAGATAAAGCAAGAGGGGCACGTCGGCAGCGCATTAAATGCATTTGTACAACTGTGCTAGAGGATAGACTCAGCCACTATACACCTTTCCACCTCCTGTGTGCCACTGTGGCGACCCCTTTTGGCTATAAAAGGAGGCCCGAGCCGTATTGGAGGGGGATTCGGATCTTTGGAACTAGACACACATCGTAGCTAGTTCAAGAACTCAAGAATGCTCAAATACACATCAAAGCAGGACTAGGGTTTTACGCGTCTCCGCAGCCCGAACCTGGGTAAACGATCTTTGTGCTGACCGCCAGACCCGCTCCTTGCACAACCCCGCACCCGCCAACCGTAGAAGGGATCCCAGTGATCCCATAGGTGTCGTTTCTGCCAACATCTCTAGCACGCCAGGCAGGGGGTGCGCAGTTGTGGAAATCTGGTCTGGTTGAAGCAGCGACTTCATCATGGTCGTCACCCCAAGGAAAAAGGTGACCGAACAAGTGGCATCCTCGGTGGATGCAGTGAACACTCACGCAGCGGCAGAAAAGCTAAGTCATGCAAAACTTTGAGCAATTCCTTTTTATATATAAGGTTATCATCCTCGATGATCTTGCCCTATGTATGGAAAACCTGCATGCAATGGGGCCTTGCCACTATTGGCAACGCCCTCGTTGTGTTTCCACTCCGCTCAACAGTTCGAGCGGCTGCATCGAGAACGGCAGGGTGACCTTCTGCAATTGGCAACGCTCTCGTTCTGTCTCGAGTCTGCTCAACAGTTCGAGCGGCCGCGTTAAGAGTAGTGAGGTGGTTTACCCGGCAGCAAGCACACCCAGCAGGCCATTGGGGATCCGTCCTCAAGGTGCCGCGGCCTGGGTTTCCGTGCCGGCAAGCCTACCCGATTAACGTAGGGTGGACATACAAAGGGAGATAAAACGGGAAAATAACATGCATCGTTTCAAAAGCACTGCAGAGTTATATTACATCAATTGTTATTGTGGTTCTAACTAAAGATAAAAATTGTCTTGGTCATGAACCCACAGCGGGATAAGAAACGGGGTGCCTAGTCCCGACGCTGGCCTTCTATCCTCCGAACTCCGTCGATGCGGCTGATGATGGGCTCGATACGCTCCTCGAGCGGCGTGAGGTCCACATCCTCCGGTAAGCTCTCCAGCGCAGCGTCGAAGTCGAGGTCAGGATTCTAGTACGCCACCTTGGTGAGGACCTTGGTCATGGCACCCCGGCAAAGCCTCCGGGCCTCCTTGGCCAGAGAGGCCGCCCTGTTGGAGTGGAACCGCTCCAGGGCCTCGAGAACACCCTCAAAGAACAGGGTCAGCCTGGCATTAGGACTCATGTTCGGCTCCAGGATGTACCTCACGTTTGGCATCCCCATGGTAGCCAGCTGCGTGGTGATCCTGCCGGCGACATCGGCGAGGTGGCTGACCCAGAGTTTCTTGCCCTCCACAAAATCCGCATGGTTGGCTGCGTCATTCTTCCGCAACTGCCTCTCCTCCTCTAGATTCTTGGTCAGGGTCTCCTCCCGGGCCCTGACCTCCGAGAGCATCCCCTCAAGACCCTCCAGCTTCAGCTTTAAGTCCTTGATGGACTCGTTGGCCGTGGAGAGTGGCTCGACCTTGTCGAGGACTGCAACCTGCGCGTCAGCCAAGGTGCCCTTGGCCGCGTCCCTCTCCCCCGTTAGCTCCTGGATCTGCTTCTTCAGCCCGTCCCGCTCCATCTCTAGCTCGTTCACCTTGCCGGCATGGACCTGGGCCTGAGCATTGAGTGCCTCCTCGTGCCTCTGCTCCAGTTCCTGGGTCCGCCGCACGATAAGCTCCTTGACCTCCTCGTCCTTGCCGCGGAGTGTCGCGGCGAGTTTCTCCTCGCGAGCGGCAAGGTCCTCCTCCTGGGAGTTCAGCTCGTCCTGGTGCTGATGCCGAGCAGCCTCATCCTTGGTGGCATGTTGACTCGTCGCCTCCTGGGCCTTCTCGATATCGGCCTGCTTCATGACAAGCTCCAGCTTGCGCTCGGCCAGTAGATCCTGGGAGGTCTTCAGTTCCTCATAGGCCCGGCGAAACCAAGCCTGCATCTCGGCGATGCGCCCCTCGAGGTCCGCCTCCGCCTTGTCCACCGCTGCCATCCTGGACTTGGCCTTGTCCAAGCGGGCCCGGTGAAGTGCCTGGAGCTTATGGAAGTTGGCGCTCATGCCCTGGAGGAGCCACTCTTCCTGGGAACCGCCGCCACCGATGCTCGGTTCGTCAATGACCTCAAGCTCGGCGGTGGCAAGCACCTCGTCATCGAACACCTCCCCCTCGGTGGGCGCCCTGGTGCGGGCTGTCCATGGGAGGTGGACGAAGAGGTCGTGGCTCACCTTCAGATACTTGCCCAAGCCAGAGGCGGCGGAGGAGGAAGGATGGTCGTCTACCACCTCATCCTCGGTAGCGGCCTTGCTGGCCTCCCCGGTAGGCCCCTTGTCGGCCTCCTCGGCAGTGGCCTCGCCGGTCTCCCCGGAAGGCCCCTTGGCGGCGTCCTCAGCAACACCCTTGGCGGCCTCCTCAGTGGCGATCTCGTCGGCCTAGGCCGCGGCATCCCTGGCAACCTCCTCGATGACAGTGTCCGCGTCCTCCCGGTCCGCCGAGGAAGGATCTGGATACCAAGAAGGAGAATGAGGCGAAATCAAGACCAAAATTTGAAAGAAGAAAAACAAGCGGGAACACGAGGCAAACAACTCACCCGTGCCAAGCTGGGAAGAAGTGGCCCCCTCCCCACCAACATCCGGTGCCGGGACGGAGCCGCCGGTGCCTAGGTTCACCTCCTCCTCCTCCGTGCGCATGGGATTGGTGCTTGGCGCCCTTGCCAGGGATGCCCCTCGGGGCGGCGTGGTTGATGGGGGCGGCGTGTTGGTGTAGTGATCCAACCTCAAACTATCGAATCTTTGTGCATAAGTGTCATCCCTGGATCGGTAATGCTGACACACACAGTACTTCGAAGGATTTATAACAGAGTAGCAATCACACACTTATTACATTGATAGTCTCAAGAGAGAACTTATTACAATAAATATGGCTTAAGGCCATCTAAATAAGATAACAGCCGAAGGCTTGGAAGATAAAGTGAGTCCATCAACTCCAACGGCATAGCTGACTACACAACAACGACCTAGCGCACCTTACTCTTCGTCTGAACAGTCTGCAACATGATATGTTGCAGCCCGAAACGGGCCAGCACATGGAATATGCTGGCAAGATAACACAGTAGAGCAATGAACGAGTAAAGACTATCACTACATGCATATGAGGCTGGTGGAGGCTCTACGGTTTTAATGTTTTTGCGAAAAGCAAATTTTTCCCTACAACAAAGGAATATATTTTATTTAACTATCATGGTAGTTATTAAACATTGAGAAGGTTCCTCCAACTCAATCCCAATTAAACAGTATTAATAACCCAAAAATTAAGTAATAGAGTGATGAGATCAACATGATAATCCAAGATCCAGATACTCAAGATGTCCATAACCGGGGACACAGCTAACCATGATTAGTTTGTACACTTTGCAAAGGTTTGCGCACTTTTCCCCACAAGACTCAATCTCCTCTGGATTTATGGCACTACATGGTGTTTGAGAAACGGATGACCGAGACACAGTCTTTCATAAGCATTAACTCTAACCCCGGGTAGACCGTACCAACCTACATCCCCTACATCTGCTAGCCTACCACTGGAAGAGGTCATGCAACTTACTCCACTATGCTAGAGCCCATAATAGCTTGTGGCTGCACACGGAAATTTCTAGCATGAATAATCTTATGATCCCTTTGAGCCTGGGTGGCGAACCATAGGATGATCACACGGGTACTCCGGGATATCCTAGGACAACACTGAATTCTCTAGGTGCCCGCAACCAATCCATCCAGATGTGTATTTAAGTAGCCACCTTAAGTTAACCATTAATTAACAATCTCACATCTGTCATGGATACACTCAAACCCAATCCACGTCTACGAGCATAGCATGGCGATATAAGCATAACATAGAAGTAACTCCCAAGGGTTTGATAATAAAAGGGCAATAGGTTCTACCTCATCATCTACTTCCCAAAACCCACATGTTAAGAGATCCTACTCATGCGATGTTTGAGGGTTGTATCTAATGCATAAAAACTGGGTAAGAAAAGAGTATGATCAAAGTGTTACTTGCCTTGTTGATGATCCGCAAAACCTAGTGACTCATAGTAGCACGCTGCGCACTCCGAGAATTCTTTCGCAAACAAACAATTGCATACATAAGCACTCAAGCAAAGATGCAAGGATAAAACTTCAAATAAGAAGATCCAAACTGAAAGTTCAACTGAAGAGCTTCAATTTGCAAAAAGAATCAATCGAATTGGAGCAACGGAACTGAAACTACGATCAAAAGAATTTCAAATTCAAATCTTCTTGGAACCAAATTTTAAATTTTCAAAACCATGTTCAAGTTGATTAACTGGAAAGAGGGCTTCGACACGAAGATTTTGGCATTGGTTTCACTGGATTTGGACAAACGGTTGAAAAGTTGCGAGGGTTTGAAGATCAGGGGCTAATCTGCGATAAAAATAATCACGGATAGGTCCCTGGCGGAAAATAAAAGAAAAAAGAAAAAAAATATCGGACGAGCGTCTGCTAACAGAAGCAAACGAACGAAATTGTTCGTTAAAACGAGTTAACGAACAAACATTCGTGGAAAAGCTAAACCGAGAAAACCGAACCGATCTAACAAAAAAACAATCTAGGGTAAAAAACGATGATTTTACCTAAACAAAAAAACAGACGAGAACCGGCAAATCCGGCGGCGGCGGCTTCTAGCGGGGCTCCGGCAAGGCACGGGGTGGCGTGGGGCTGCGGGGCGGTGGCGCGGCGGTGGAGTGGAGTGGCAGCGGCGCGACGGCGGCAGCGGCAGGCGACGACGCGGCGACGATGTAGCACGGCCGGACTCCGGCGAGTCCGTGTCGTGCACGACTCGGGAAGGCGGCGGCGCTCGGATGGGCCGGCTGGGCTGCGACCCAGTTCGGTTCGGAGTTTTTTTTAAACAATTTCGCCGAAAGGAAAAAATCCTAAATAAATATAAGAAAATACTAAAAATGCCAAAAAACAATTTTCATCGTCTAAATTAAATATTTAGAACAAAGTGAACATTTTCTTGGCCTAAAGATGCAATAATTTTCTTATTCAAATAAAATAGCAATAAAATCCAAATAAAATAATTTATTTGATTTTAATAATTTTACTCTAATATTTCTTTTGTTTTGGAGAAGTCATATTATCCCCTCTCATATATTTTGATATTGAAATATTTTCAGAGAGAAAAATAATTAAAACTAAAGTGATCCACTTTTCAATATTTGAGAAAATTCAAATATGAAAACAATAAAATCCCCAACTCTCTCCGTGGGTCCTTGAGTTGCTTAGGATTTTAGGACCACAAAGCCAAAATGCAAATGAAATATGATATGCATATGATGACCTATGTATAACATTCCAAATTGAAAATTTGGGATGTTATAGTTGGGGGTGGCCCTCAGTGGCTCCTCCTACTACCGTCCTCCTCCTGCAACCATGGCAAGGCCATCACCAAGAGATCGTGTCCCAGCACACGTCGATGGGGAGCGAGTGATGAACGCACGCTGGGGGCTGCGCCGGGGGCTGCTCTCCACCACCAGCGGCGTACTCGAGGTGCCCGCCGGGGGCTGGCCGCCCTTCAAGGCCCTGGCCCTCTTCACCACCCTCTGGGCCAGCGTCTCCATATCCCTGTCAAGATGAAGACAAGTCAAGAAAAGTGGCACGGTCTGAAGGGACGGAGATGACAAAAGACAAGATACTTACTCATCCTCCGCCTCCTCTTCCGCTGCCTTCCTCTTCCTCCTCGGGCTAAGGGACCCGAGGTCGAAGATGACCTCCGTGTCGTCGTCTGCAGGAGGAGGGGAAGTGGGTGGAGTCCGATGACACTTGGACGAAGAAGAGGCAATCACTTTCTTCTTCACCACCGCAGCCTTCACCGCCTTCCCCGCTGCCGCAGCCCTCGTCTGGCGCACGACACCTCCTGAGGTTGTTGCGGTTGCGCGGCCCTGCTGGGCCGGACCGGCTCACCAGAGCTAGCCCGCCACAGGACACGCCCTCTCCCCATGGTCGGGGGGTCGACAGCCTCGACCTCCTCCCCGTACGACTCATTGATCTCATCTTCAATGAGAAGGGCCCCGGTGTCGGCGCTGCTGGCCTCCCCAGCGGATTCCATCCACTGGGCGAGCTCCTTCTCCTCCGCGGCCGCCGCAGCCTCGTCCTCCATGCCACCTGCGCTGCCGGCCTCCTTGGCGAGCTCCGCCTTCGCCGCCCTGGCGGCGATATAGTCCAGCTTCGCTTGGGTGGTGTCCTGAATGAGCAGCGGCTGTTCACGGACGTACTTCTCCGACAAGGTGTCGAAGAACTTCTGCACCTGATCCGCCTCCGGCTCAACCCAATTTGGGTCAAGGCCGTGCGCATTACAGTCTGGCATCATGGCGATGATGTCGGTTTGGCGGGAGTTGTTGCTCAGCGGGACCACCCCCGCCGGCAACCCAAACAGGGGCCCCTTGGCAACCTTGCCGGCCTTCGCGGCCTTGCCGGTCCTCTCAGCCCTGCCGTCGTGGTTCATGTCGAGCTGAAAGAGCCGTTGGCAGAAGTGGGCGTGCCCCATCACCGTGAAGTTGTGGTTCAGGCCAGGGCGAAGCCGCATGATGTCAGCCGCATTCCTGAAAAGCTAGGCTCGCCTCCCCTTGTTTTGTAGTGGAGCAATTCAGCGGCGGATGAAATCCGCCCCGATCATCTCTAGGGTGAGCCCGGCAATGGTGAGGCGATGGATCCTAGTGATGGCGATCGTGAGCTTCCCATCTTGGGCGTCGACATCACCCCAGTCGTCTCTGCGATCCGGCGGTGCCTGGCGAACCTAGCAAAATTCCTGTGAGTCCTCCTCCTCAATCCAGCACCACCGGCTCCGCCACTCCTCCCACCTCTCCTTCTGAGCGCCCTCTGTATATGTCCCCTTCTCTTGGGTCCTTGGGATCCAGGCGACACAATCGGAGATGGCACCTCCCTTCTGGATCCGAGGATAGAAGTAGTGGCGGAAAAGCGCCGTGTTGGGATGCACTCCGGCGAAGCCCTCGCAGAGATGGGCGAAAAGGGCCATGCATGCCACAACATTTGGAGTGAAATCCAGAAGGTGGAAGTCATAGGTGTGCATGACATCGTTGAAGAAATCGGAGAAAGGGGGGCAGAGGCCGCAGGAAAAGTAGTCGATGAAGAATAGGTACCGATTCGGGCTGGCCTTGGTGAAATCAGCGGGGATGATGTGCGTGGACGGATGCCCCGTCATCTCTCCCCCCATCTTGCACCCCCATACGGGCTTGAAGTTGTCCCGGAGGTGGACCGCATCAACCGTCGAGGGAAAGTAGGTGAGCTGCGTCCGCCGCGCCACCGACTCCCTCTCCGGCGGCTCCTTCCCCCCGGCGTCCTTGGCCACTCCTTTGCCTTTGCTGGTTTTGGGTGCCATGGCAGCTGCGAGAGGTGAAGGAGGAAGGACAGCGAAGACATGGTGGCGGCGAGCGAGAGCGATTGCTCGAGAAGGAAGGAGGGGACGGCGGTTACGAGATTGGAGAAGGCACAAAGGGTAAATGAGCAGCGCGCCTGCATTTATTCCTTTTTACAGGGAAGGCGCGGGCCGCCTCTTTACCATTTACTGCGACATGACGCATGTGTGCGTAAACCGCCCCACGCATGACCCCCACGTCACGCATGACCTCCACGTCGCGTGTTCGGCGCGGGTCTTGGGGAAGCGCAGCGAGCGAAGGAGTTACTACAAGTAAAAATCCGCCCACCTACCCGCGCACCATTCTGGGCCTAGCCCAACAACACGTCGCATTTATGTGTGGCCCAGGCCCAGGGGCTCCTGTCGGTGTACAAAAGTAGGGGATCTCCTTCGTACCCCTTTACTTGTGCACGGGCAGTTAGAGCCGCGCCTGCAGCCGCACTGAGCAGGGAAGAGGAGGGAAGCCGGAGCACAAGACAACCGAAGCAACGCCGAGACCAAAGGCGCAGAGAGAAAAAGGGCGAGGTGGACTCCCCCCGCAAGACCCTTGCCGGGGCAACTTGCCCAATGCCAGCTGAGCGCGCCGCCCTTGAGCCAAGGGGTTCCAACGCCATCAACCACATTGGAACCAAGGCTCGGGAGGCGCCTCCATGGTGGCATGCAGATCTTTGTGGAGATCATAAATACACAAGATCAGATGAGGCCCAGAAGACGACGATCCTTGGCAAGATCCTTGTCAAGGAAATCCATGAGACCCCGGCAAGATCCTTGCCGGGGACGACCATAGTGCCACGACAAGACCCTTGTCGGGCCCTCGGCAAGACCCTTGCCAAGGACATCTGCGGGGCCGCAGACAGGCCCATGCCTGCCAAGGCTCCACCACCGCTCCCATGCAGCTGCTAGCTCAACCAGCTGGGTAGGCATCTGCGTGGCAGCATGCGGCCTCCACACCAAGTCAGCAAGCACCTGCGTGGTGGCATGCAGATCTTCATGAAGACTCCGCCACCACACCATCCCAGCAGCTAGCCAACGTGGCGCTACCACACCTCGTTAGCTCGGACGCGCGTTGGAGCCAGGTGAGGCGGTGACAGCTGGGACGAGCTTCCTAGCCGTCCCCGATAAAGCAAGAGGGGCACGTCGGCAACACATTAAATGCGTTTGTCCAACGGTGCTAGAGGATAGACTCAGCCACTATACACCTTTCCACCTCCTGTGTGCCACTGTGGCGACCCCTTTTGGCTATAAAAGGAGGCCTGAGGCGTACTGGAGGGGGATTCAGATCTTTGGAACTAGACACACATCGTAGCTAGTTCAAGAACTCAAGAACACTAAAATACACATCAAAGCAGGACTAGGGTTTTACACGTCTCCCGGCCTGAACCCCGTGCCCGCCAACCGTAGAAGGGATCCCAGTGATCCCATAGGTGTCGTTTCTGCCGACAATATGGTATTCTTTTGCCGTTCTAAGAAAATTTGCATTTGCCATCTCTAATTTCCAAAATAAACTTCTCTTTTGTGTGTTTGTTTCGCTCGCGGAACGGTGAGGGGTGGCTAATATTTTCCATGCTAGATGTGTTATTCTCAAGATGAGTGTTTATTCACTTGTCATTGCACGAGAGTAAGGCAAAGGTATTAGGGATGCCCAGTCCCGAAATGCAAAAAGAAATGAATTTACTTTATGTTGTCAAATAATAAATTCCTTGGAAAGTGTTGGTACGGAGGGCACCCGTGGATACGGTTAGCCATGGAAAGTGAAAGTTATGATGGAAAAGGAATAAACTTTATTTTCTGTTTGGGAACCGCCTATGATATATCTATGCATGGAAAGTATTGGGAACTCTAAGTCATTTTCGTTGGTGGGATGGATACACCTCCCAAAATGTTTCTATCTCAAATTTTTTGCTTTGAGCTCTAGCACCTCTACAAATCCCTACTTCCCTCTGCAAAAGGACTTTCTTTTACTTTATGCAATTTTTATTTTGAAATTTGAGTCTCCATCTTCTCTCATAAAAGCACCAACTAGGAGGCAATATGATCATGCTCAAGTATTGGGTGTAGTTAATATTCAAGTGTGTTTCATGAATGGATCAATGTTTGACCATGATGAGCTAGGGATAACTTGTTTTAGCATTGATATTTTGAAAGACATGGTTGCTTATTGATATGCTTGAGTATCTAAATTATTATGTCAAAACTAGACAATTGCTTGGAATCACATAAAAGTCCAAATGTCCATGCTATAAAGAAAATAATATGATATGACTTGATAAACAACACTCCACATCAAAAATTCTGTTTTTATCCATAGAGTAGGAGTTAAGCTTGGGGATGCTGATACGTCTCCAACGTATCTATAATTTTTGATTGTTCCATGCTGTTTTATTATCAATCTTGGATGTTTTATAATCTTTTTATAGTCATGTTATATCATTTTTGGTACTAACCTATTGACATAATGCCAAGTGCCAGTTGCTGTTTTTCCATGTTTTATACATCGTAGAAAATCAATATCAAACGGAGTCCAAATGCCACGAAACTTTATGGAGATTTTTTATGGGCTAGAAGGAAGGCAATGGGCCCTGGTTGCACCTGGGGGTGCCTCGAGGGGGGCACAACCCGCCAGGGCGCGCCAGGAGGCCCAGCCGCGCCCTGGTGGGTTGTGCCCACCTCGGGTGCCCCCGGACCGCCTCTTTGCTCTATAAATACCCCAAAAATACCAGAACCCTAGGGGAGTCGACGAAATATTCATCCAGCCGTCGTAGAGTCTAGAACCACCAGATCCAATCTAGACACCATCACGGAGGGGTTCACCACTTCCATTGGTGCCTCTCCGATGATGTGTGAGTAGTTCTTTGTAGACCTTCGGGTCTGTAGTTAGTAGCTAGATGGCTTCATCTATCTCTCTCTCTCTCTTGATTCTCAATACAATGGTATTTTTGAGATCCATATGATGTAACCTCTTTTGCGGTGTGTTTGTTGGGATCGATGAACTTCGAGTTTATGATCAGATCTATCTTTTTATATCCATGAAAGTATTTGAGTTTCTTTGATCTCTTTTATGCATGACATCTTATAGCCTCATATTTCTTCTCCGATATTTGGGTTTTGTTTGGCCAACTTATCTATTTATCTTGCAATGGGAAGAGGTGCCCGGTAGTGGGTTCGATCTTACGGTGCTTGATCCCTGTGACTGAAAAGGAACCAACACGTATGTATCGTTGCTACTAAGGATAAAAAGATGATATCTATATCTACCGCCATATAGATAAATGGATCTTGTCTACATCATGTCATCGTTCTTATTGCATTACTCCATTTTTTCATGAACTTAATAAACTAGATGCATGCTGGATAGCGATCGATGTGTGGAGTAATAGTAGTAGATGCAGGCAGGAGTCGGTCTACTAATCTTGGACGTGATGCCTATGTAATGATCATTGCCTGGATATCATCATAATTATTTGAAGTTCTATCAATTGCCCAACAGTAATTTGTTTACCCACGATTTGCTATTTTTCTCGAGAGAAGCCACTAGTGAAACCTACGGCCCCCGGGTCTTCTTTCTGATATATTTGCCTTTGCGATCTACCTTTTTATTTGCTTTTATTTTGAGATCTATTAAACCAAAAACCCAAAAATACCTTGCTGCAATTTATTTTATTTGGCGTTCGATCTATCTATATTTACAACTTTATCTCCCGTCACATGTCGTTTCTGGCGCCGTTACCCTAAAGGGATTGACAACCCCTTTAACACGCCGGGTTACGAGGTGTTGTTATTTGTGTGCAGGGGCTGTTTACATTGTGTTGCTTCGTTCTCCTACTGGTTCAATAACCTTGGTTTCATAACTGAGGGAAATACCTACCGTCGCTGTGCTACATCATCCCTCCCTCTCCAGGGAATTATCGACGTAGTTGCAGCTACCATCAATGGTGCCCTAAGCAGTTATGCTACTACCGAGAAAGAATTTCTCATAGTTGTGTTTTCTTATGATAAATTCAGATCCTACATTATTGATTCTAAAGTAATTGTTCACACTGATTGTAATGCCCACGATGCGGCTATATCTCCCACGTGTCGAAGCACGACTTAGAGGCATAACCACATTGTAAGCAATGTCGCAAGTGGGGTAATCTTCACACAACCCATGTAATGAATAAGGGAAAAAGGTACATAGTTGGCTTACACTCACCACGTCACACAATAGCATAAATATCATTACATTCATCCAGATACAATCAAGGCCCGTCTACGGAACCAAAAGAAAGAACAAACCCCAAATGCAACTAATTCCCCGATCGCCCCAACTGGGCACCACTACTGATCGTCTGGAAAGGAAACGTAGTATCGTCCTAAGTCCTCATCGAACTCCCACTTGAGCTCAGTCGAATCTCCTAGAGCGGTATTATCGGTCCCTGCATCTGGTTTTGAAGGAATCTGTGAGTCACGGGGACTCAGCAATCTCACACCCTCGTGATCAAGTCTATTTAAGCTTATAGGAAGGGTAAAAGGTATGAGGTGGAGCTGCAGCAAGCACTAGCATATATGATGGCTAACATACGCAAATGAGAGCGAGAAGAGAAGGCAAAGGCACGGTCGAACAACTATGATCAAGAAGTGATCCTAGAACAACCTACGTTCAAGCATAACACGAGACCATGTTCTCTTCCCGGACTCCGCCGAAAAGGGACCATCACGGCCACACACTCTGTTGATTCATTTTAATTAAGTTAAGGTTAAGGTTTTCTACAACCGGACATTAACAAATTCCCATCTGCCCATAACCGCGGGCACGGCTTTCGAAAGATCAAATCCTTGCAGGGGTATCCCAACTTAGCCCATCACAAGCTCTCACGGTCAACGAAGGATAATCCTTCTCCCAAGACAACCCGATCAGACTCGGAATCTCGGTTACAAGACATCTCGACAATGGTAAAACTAAACCAGCAAAACCACCCGCTGTGCCGACAAATCCCGATAGGAGCTGCACATATCTCGTTCTCAGGGAACACCGGATAAGCTAAGCGTACGGGAGCCAACGTAACCCAAGTTGCCAAGGGACGGCCCCGCACGGTGATCTAGGTTGGACCAACACTCAGAGGAGCACTGGCCCGGGGGTTTAAAATAAAGATGACCCTTGAGTCTGCGAAACCCAAGGGAAAAGGCTAGGTGGCGAATGGTAAAACCAAGGTTGGGCCTTGCTGGAGGAGTTTTATTCAAGGCGAACTGTCAAGGGGTTCCCATTATAACCCAACCGTGTAAGGAACGCAAAATCAAGAAACATAACACCGGTATAAGGGAAACTAGGGTGGCAAGAGTGGAACAAAACACCAGGCATAAGGCCAAGCCTTCCACCCTCTACCAAGTATATAGATGCATTAAAACAGATAAGATATAATAATGATATCCCAAAAAATAAATATGTTCCAACAAGGAACAAACTCCAATCTTCACCTGCAACTAGCAACGCTATAAGAGGGGCTGAGCAAAGCGGTAACATAGTCAAACAACGGTTTGCTAGGACAAGGTGGGTTAGAGGTTTGACATGGCAATATGGGAGGCATGATAAGCAAGTGGTAGGTATCGTAGCATAGTCATAGCAATAGAGCGAGCATCTAGCAAGCAAAGATAGAAGTGATTTCGAGGGTATGGTCATCTTGCCTGCAAAGTTCTCCGAGTTGACGTTAGCTTGATCCTCGTAAACGTACTCAATGGGCTCCTCCATCACATACTCGTCTCCAGGCTCTACCCAAGCAAGAACACAAGCAAAGGGAGAGAATCAACCACAGTGCAATGCACAAGCAACATGATGCAAAACATGGCATGATATGCGGGATGCGATATGCGGAGCATATGCATGCTTCGGAAAGGAAAGATTGAACCTGGCCTCAACTTGGAAAACCAAGAGTGCCACTGGAAAGACGGGTTGATTTCGGTCGAAATAGATATAAAGATCACCAGAATCGGATGCACGGTTTGCAAATGACAAGCAAAACAAGTATGGCACCGATCTACAATTAACAGCACGAGACCATCTAAATGCATCAAGAACAACAAGCTACTGCACTCTAACATAGCAACAAAATACATGGCAGTGATCCACTCAAGATGCTTGACAAAAGATGAACACTGAGCTATGGCTAATTCACTCAATAGCAGGTTCAAACAAGCATGGCAAAGGTGCAAAAGATATCAGGTTACAGACTTGGTGAACTTAACATGTCAGGAATTTAACATCAGGAAGCAATGTTTAGAGCAAGATAACCACATGCTACATGAGCATATCATGGCAAAGCAAGGCATGGCATGAAGCTACTCAAAGCATAAAACAAAAGTCCCTTACTGACCATAAGCCAAAAGGGATCAGAAAATACAATGGCAACCATGTGAACATAGCAATTATCGTTAACAGATTCAGACTTAGCAGAAAACTGGAACATGGCAAAACGGATATTAAGTAGGCATGTTTACGAGCTCGATGCACTCACCACGAGGAATTGCATGACAACCTAAGCATACACACATCAAGTAGACATGGCATAGAAGCTAAACATGGCAAGAACAACCTCATAGCATGCATGGATCAACTACAACAAGCTCGGCAAAAATGCTTAACATGTAAACATTCGGCCAGGAACATTTTATAGCAAAAGTAGAGCTCGATTGAGTCAAGCTAGGGTGCTCCATAATTGCAAATAAAGACATGGATGGGTAGAGCACAACAATATCTACAAAACATCCTTACTGATCATGCTCAAAAGAGGCATGGATCACTCGGTGGCATAATGAATACATGGCTTAAAAATATTAACAGAGCAATGACTTAGAAGATTTCTAAGTCCCTGAAATCAGCAACATTACGAGAGCTACTTTGCATGCTTGTGCTAGTCACCACAAAGAACACAAAAATACATGACATACACCCCCTGTAAAGATGGCATGGCATACTTCAAAACTCATGTAGGGCTCAAGTTCATAGGAGGCACACATTAATCATGGCAAAAATGACAAATGTCCAATTGCTGATATGAATCTAAAACTAACAGAAACTAGCACTCTTGCAACAGCATTTAGGGCATCAAGATGAGCTCAAATGAACATGATGCAATGAGATGAAATGAGGTACTCGTCGAGACGAACAATTTGATATGCTACACGCCCAAAACAGAGCCACAGATGCATAGATATGGCATGACGAAGTATGCTAAAGATATCTAGGAGTTAGACAAAAAGTTCACCGGAGTTCGTCGAGGTCACCGGAGGGAGGAGAAGCCGGATCCGGTGGCCGGAGTTGCGGAGGAGGCCGGAGACGGGAGGCGGCGAGGCTCCTCTCGCCGGCGATGAGACGGACCGGGGCGGAGCGGAGCAGCGCCGGCTCGGGGCGGCGAAGGGCGGTGGAGTTCGCCGGCGGGGCTGCCGGAGACGGCGGCGTTTAGCGCGGGGAGGCGCGGGGAGCCGCGCCGGCGGGGTCGGCGGCGTTGACCTGCGGGCGGCGAAGGGAGCAGATGGGCTCGGGGGGGCCTGATCCGGGCCTCGTCGGGCCGGCGGCGGAGGGAGCGGCAGTGCGCCACATGTCGCGACAGGAGTGGGCGGCGGTGAAGCGTCCGGCCGGACCGGACGTGTCCGGCTGCGCGGAGGTGCGGGGAGCTAGGGTTAGGGGTGAAATGATCCAAAAATTTCGGAGGGGGTCTATATTTATAGGTAGAGGGAGCTAGGAGGCTCCAAATTGAGCACGGTTTTCGGCCACGCGATCGTGTTCGAACGACCTAGATGATGGAGGGGGTTTAGGTGGGTTTTGGGCCACTTTGGAGAGGTGTTGGGCTGCAACACACACGAGGCCTTCTCGGCTCCTCGGTTAACCGTTGGAGTATCAAACGAAGTCCAAATGGCACGAAACTTGACAGGCGGTCTACCGGTAGTAAACCAAGGCCGCTTGGCAAGTCTCGGTCCAATCCTAGAACGTTTAATACCCGCACATGAAAAGAGGTAAAAGGGGAACACCGGAGGACATAGGAGCGCCGGAATGCAAAACGGACAAAGGGGAAAATGCTCGGATGCATGAGATGAACACGTATGCAAATGCGATGCACATGATGACATGATATGAGATGCATGAAAAAAGAAAAACAACATGAAGACAAAAACCCGACAACGAGGAAATATCATAACTTAGTGCCGGAAATGGCAAGAGTTGGAATACAAATATGGCAAGTTACATATGGGGTGTTACAACACTCCACCACTATGAAAGGATCTCGTCCCGAGATCTAGGAATAGAAAAACTCCGGGTACTCAGAACGGAGGTGATCCTCGCGTTCCCAGGTGGCTTCACGGTCGGAATGATGTGACCACTTGACTTTCAGGAATTTGATAGACTTGTTGCGAGTCTTGCGCTCAATTTATTCAAGAATGGCAACGGGGTGCTCATGATAAGACATGTCTTCTTGGAGATCAATCTCTTCAAAGTTGACGGTGCGGTTAGGAGTCTTGAAACACTTGCGGATTTGAGACACGTGAAACACGTCGTGCACATTTGCAAAGTTGGATGGAAGCTCAAGTTGATAGGCGAGATCGCTTCTTTTGCCGATGATCTTGAAAGGACCCACGTATCTAGGGGCAAGCTTCCCTTTGATACCGAAGCGACGAGTACCTTTCATTGGGGAGACGCGGAGGTAGACATGGTCTCCGATCTCGAAAGCCAAGTCACGATGCTTGCTATGATAGTAACTCTTCTGGCGTGATTGTGCGGCTTTGAGATTTTCATGAATGACTTTGCACATTTCTTCAGCCTCTGTGATCAAGTCATTGCCAAGAAGTCGGCGTTCACTAGTCTCTGACTAGTTAAGAGGAGTACGGCACTTCCTGCCATAGAGAATCTCGAATGGGGCCTTGCCCGAACTCCCTTGGAAGCTGTTGTTGTAGGAGAACTCAGCATATGGAAGACAATCTTCCCACTTCATACCGAAAGAAATGACACATGCCCTGAGCATATCTTCAAGAATCTGATTGACTCGCTCGACTTGGCCACTAGTTTGAGGATGAAAGGCTGTGCTAAAGCGAATGTTGGTGCCCATGGCCTTCTGAAAAGAATCCCAGAACTTAGAGGTGAAGATGCTACCACGATCTGAAGATACCAACTGCGGAATGCCGTGCAAGGAGACAATCCAGGATGTATATAGCTCTGCCAACTGAGCTGTTGTGATAGATTCTTTGATAGGAAGAAAATGAGCCACTTTGGTGAGCTTGTCTATGACAACAAAGATAGCATCATTGCCCCGCTTGGACTTGGGAAATCCAGTCCCGAAGTCCATCTCAATATGGTCAAACTTCCATTCTGGAATGGCAAGTGGTTGGAGGAGACCAGCTGGTCGTTGGTGTTCTGCTTTCACTCTTCTGCAGACATCACATTCATTCATGAACTGAGCAATCTCGCGCTTCATTCGAGTCCACCAATATGACTGCTTGAGGTCATGGTACATCTTTGTACTTCCAGGGTGAATAGAGAGGAGTGAATTGTGAGCCTCGTTCATAATGACTTTACGAAGGTCACCCTTAGGCACAACAATGCGATCCTTGAAGAATAGAGTATCCTTGTCATCAACGCGATAGCACTTGTACTTGGGTTGACTCTTGGCAATCCCAATCTTCACCTTCTTCACCATAGCATCAAGAAGTTGAGCCTCACGAATCTGATCTTCCAAAGTAGGAGAGACTTGGAGGTTGGCAAGGAAACCTTGAGGAACAACTTGAAGATTGAGTTTGGAGAAAGCTTCACAAAGCTCTGGTTGGTAGGGCTTGAGAATCAAATTGTTGCAATAAGCCTTCCTGCTCAATGCGTCAGCAATTACATTGGCCTTACCTGGAGTATATTCAATACTTGGATTATACTCTTGAATCATTTTGACCCAACGAGTCTGCCTGAGATTGAGGTTTGGCTGAGTGAAGATGTACTTGAGACTCTTGTGATCAGTGAAGATGTCCACTTTCCTTCCCAACAAGAGATGTCTCCATGTTAAAAGAGCATGGACAACTGCCGCCAACTCGAGGTCATGAGTGGGGTAGTTATTTTCGTTAGGCTTCAACTGGCGAGAGGTATAGGCCACAACTTTCTTCTCTTGCATCAACACTGCACCGAGACCTTGAAGGGAAGCATCACAGAAGACCTCGAACGGTTTGGATTCATCAGGAGGGGTCAGAACTGGAGCAGTGACTAACTTCTCTTTCAGGGTGTTGAAAGCGATGTCACATTCAGGCGACCAGACATACTTCACATGCTTCTGGAGGAGGATGGAAAGAGGCTTTGCAATCTTTGAGAAGTTCTCAATGAACCTTCGACAATAGCTTGCGAGCCCAAGGAAGCTGCGGAGTTGCTTCACGTTCTGAGGTGGTTCCCAATTCACAATTGCAGACACCTTCTCAGGATTAACAGCTATGCCCTTGGCGGAGATGATATGCCCAAGGTAGAGAACCTCATCGAGCCAAAACTCGCACTTTGAAGACTTCTCATAGAACTGATGTTCTCTGAGTTTATCCAGCACCAATCTCAAATGCTTGGCATGATCCTCCTTGTTCTTGGAAAAGACCAAAATGTCATCGAGGTAGACCAAGACGAAGTCATTTGTGTAGGCGTTGAAGATGAAGTTCATCATGCGAGAGAATGTTGGAGGAGCGTTGACAAGGCCGAAAGACATGACAGTGTATTCATATGAACCATAGCTTGTTCTGAATGCTGTCTTGGGGATATCTTCTTCACGAATGCGAATCTGATGATAGCCCATACGGAGGTTAAGCTTGGAGAATACTTGAGCACCTTTGAGTTGTTCGAAAAGCTCATTGATGTTGGGAAGTGGGTACTTGTTCTTTATGGTCTTCTTGTTCAATGGATGGTAGTCGACACAAAGTCGGTCCGTTCTATCCTTGTTCTTGACGAAAAGAACACCACAACACCAAGGAGAAGAACTTGGTCGGATGAGACCCATACGCTCTTGAATATCGAGTTGTTTCTTCAGCTCCTTCAACTCTTCAGGTC